>NC_057011.1:3325481-3329459 GCF_000002595.2 Chlamydomonas reinhardtii
CGCCGCCCCTGCCCGCGCCTCCCAGTCCGTCCCCACCTCGTCCTCAAACCCCTCATCGCCACCCTCATCTTCCTCCTCACCACCATACAACCCCTCCTTTCCCTGGTCCTCGCCCACCCCCCACTCCTCTCCGGGCTGCTCCATCTCCGCCGTCGCCACCGCCGCCGCTGCCGCCCCCTCGGCTGCCGCCGCCGAGACCCCGGCCGCAACATCATCCGTCCCCTCCCCCTCCTCCTCCACCACCTCCTCCTCCTCGATCTCCTCCTCCTCCCCATACAGGCCGCCGCCGCCGCCGCCGCCTCCCAGCCCCACATGCAGCGGCCGCCCATCCGGCGCCCCACACAGCTCCGCCACCTCCCACTGCAGGCACTGCCGCAGCAGCCCAATATCCACCTCTTCAAACACAGGCGGGCCGGGGGCGCCGGCCGCAGCCGGACCCTCGCCGCCGCCGCCGCTGCCGCCACCGCCACCGCCTGCGGCACCGCCGCCGGCGCCGTGGCGGCTGCCGCCGCCGCCGCCAGTCTTGGCGGCGGATGCAGCCGCCTTGGCGGCGGCTGCGGCTGCCTTGTTGTTGTTGTTGTGGGTGGTGGCGGTGTGGTGTGTGTTGTCGAGGTGGCCCTCCCTCAGGATGGTGACGTGGGGCTCGTGCAGCAGCAGCGACAGAAGCAGCAGGTCGGCGTCCTGGGGGGGGGGGAGATGGGGAGGTGGGGGGGGGGGTTGGGGTTGGGGGGTTTGGGGTGGTTTTGGAGGGCGGCTAGGGATGTGTGTGGGGGGGGAGGAATGGAGGTGATGTGTGTGCGTGTTACACACTTGGTGCGTGGTGTGGCCGTGTGGGTCCAAAGGCCAGGATGAGTAAGAATAGGCTTCGAGCAAATATCAAACTCAGTCACTAACCCCGCCACCGCCGCTGCCGAGGTCTCTCCAGCGCTAGCCAGCGCAATGGACGCCGCAGCAGCAGCGGCCACCTCGCCATCCACCGCGCCCCAGCTGGCAGCCCCCCCACCCCCCCACACACACACACCTGGCCGTAAATGACGTGGCGTGTGTCGGGTCGGTAGTCGGGGCGGGTGCGCAGGTAGCGGATGAAGCGCATGATCTTGTGCTCACCCTCAGCGGGCTCGTAGGAGTCAGACACAACCACCTGTATGGGGGGATGTTTGGGGAGGATGTTTGGGGGAATGTGGGGATTCAGGAATGTGGATGGGGTGCGGGGGGGTTAACTTTGAACCAATCCCGTAAGGAAACAGTCGCGCTGCCAGGAGAAACTGCAGCCGGTGCGGGGGGGGGGCGCAAGGAGGTGCGGCATGAGTAGGCAGACCGGCACAGCCGGCACGCAGTCGACACGAGGGGTGAGGTCGCTTCCGCCCAGGTCCAGGCCCACGCACCCCTGCCACAGTCCCGCCACCATGCCGCCCTCCCTTCCCCCATCCCCAGCCCCAGCCCCACCCCCACCCCCCGCCTCTGCCTGTGCTCCGCTAGTAAGCTTCGTTCGGTTTAGTTTAGGCGGGTACTTACAACCCCAGCCCGCCGCCTCCTTCCACCTCCTCCATCTCCCTCTCCCCTACCTCCCATTCGCTGCTCTCTCACCCTCAGCCGTGTGAACCGCGGGTCGGTGGCCACCTTGTGTCGCAGCATGGCGCGCACACGCTCGGCCACACGCGCCATGAAGGCCGTGCCTGTTGAGATTGGGGTTTTGGGTTTTGTTTGTGAAGGGGAGTGGGATGAGATGGGTTGCATCCATTACTTATCAAGATAAAATGAAGGGTGGATGGCGGTGATGGATGGGACGGACTCGTTGTGCTTGGGCACACAAAGTCACAAACCATCCCCCTCTTGCCCCGTGCGTCCCCCGTGTCCTGCTGGCTTCTCACTGGGGAATGCTGAAAACAAGGGGTGTCAGCTTTGTACAGCTGGAAAATGGGCTGAGCCCCTGATAGAGCAAGGGATGTGATGATGGGCACCGGCGACATGAACAGCACCCTTGCAAGCCCAGCGGGACTGGCAAAGGGGTATGCCAACGCCGTGCCAAGGCACTACCACGCCCTGTCCACGCCACTCCACACATGAGCCCGTGGTACCTCATTCCAAATCCCTCACAAGCACCACAAACGGCTAGCCGGGCTCGGGCGCGGGACCCGGGGCCGCGAAACATTTAAGGCGGGATCGGCACGCATGGTTCGGCTGTTGCACAAAATTTCAACACTCTTGCCCCAAGACACTTGTCGTCGACATGTTTTGACACATGGATGTAAGATATTCAGGGCCCGAGAGCTATACTCGCGGACTGAAGAAAGCCAAGATGTCCATGGACTCGCGAGGTCGCTTCTCGCTCCGGCCGAGTTTTCCCTGCCGCCTATTTTTCTACAATAGGTAATAGCAATTAATAATACGTGGCGCTCGCGGTTTGTGCCAGTTTGGCACTTTTTGTCGACGCAGGCAGGCACCTGGCAGGCACCAGGCACGGACAGGGGCAATCCTGGGGGGCTTCGCCCCCCCTGGATCGCTTCGCTCAGGGGGCTCAGCCCAACAAAACGCAAGCCCCCAAGCCCCTCCCTCCTTCCGCCCCCCCACCCCCACCCCAACCCCAACCTGCTTTGGTTTAGTTTGGGCTGGAATGGTTACCGCTCCCCCACCCACACCATCACCTCAGCGCTCAGCCCTCTCACCCGGCGAGATGATGTTTGGGTCGAAGCGGCCGCTGGACATGTCGGGAATGGCCCGCCGCCCGCCCGCCTGACTGGCCATCTCAGATCGAACCTCGCGCTCTGCGAGCAAACACACACGCATGGTAAAGTGACGGGGGTGGCGGCGGCATGTGTGGGTTGAGCGTTTTCTTTATTCTTGACTAGCACACAGCATGAGTGTGTGTATGCATGTCCTCCTTTCCCTGCCCGCTTTGTGCAAGACACATACTGGAAATGCCGATTGCGGCGCGCTCTCGGCATGCCTGCGCGCTCACCATTTCTCGCCCTTTCCTATTCCCCTCCCGCGTTCTCGTGCATCGGTTTCGTACTGGACTGATGCAAACACCCCACTCACCCCACCCCACCCCATCCCCTGACCACACACACATTCCTACACACGCAGCACTCACCCACTCGCTCTGTCACCTCCGCCACGTGCGCCGACAGGAAGCGCCGCGTGCGCTGCTGGTTCATCTTAGCAACCGGCGCCACCCCGTCTATGGCCACAAACAACAGCCGCAGCGTGTTGCTGCTACTGCTGCTACTGCCGTTGCCGCCACCGCTGCTACTGCCATCAACACCACCACCAACACCAGCACCACCAGCATTAGCGGCAGTAGCAGCACCAACACCAGCAGTAGCGGCTGTAGCACCACCGTCCTCTGCAGCAGCGGCTGTAGCTCCGCCGCCCGCCACCTCCAGCAGGGCGGTGAGGTACTCGTCCATGCGTGCGAAGGCCGTGTCCTCGTCGTACGGCAGCCCCTCCTTGGCCAGGCTGGCGTGCGTGCACTGGGGGAGAGGGGATGGGGGGAAAGCGTGTGTGTGTGTGTGTGTGTGCGTGGGCGTGGGCGTGGGCGTGGGCGTGGGCGTGTGTGTGTGTGTGTGTGTGTGTGTGTGTGTGTGTGTGTGTGTGTGTGTGTGTGTGTGTGTGTGTGTGTGTGTGTGTGTGTGTGTATAACAACAACGGTTTACAGTTGTTTATCAGATCACGTGATCGTGTGTGTGTGTATGTGTGTGTGCGTGTGTGTGTGTGTGCGTGTGTGTTAAAGAGCACAAGGAAAACATTACGCGTAGGACAGTGTATGCGATGCAGAATTACGGCCGCGGATTACCTGTGCGTGTGTGTGTGTGTGTGTGTGTGTGTGTGTGTGTGTGTGTGTGTGTGTGTGTGTGTGTGTGTGTGTGTGTGTGCGTTTTGGGGGGTGGCACGGGTTGATGGTGGGGGTGGGGTGGCGGGGTGGCGGAGAAGGGGGGGAACGTGTGTGTGGGGATGGGGCCGCGTGCCATTTAGACA
>NC_057011.1:3329559-3377326 GCF_000002595.2 Chlamydomonas reinhardtii
TGCGACTACAGGTGGGGGCGGGGGCGGGGGGGAGGCATGTGTGTATGCGTGTGCGTATGCGTGTGCGTATGCGTGTGTGTGTGTGTGTGTGTGTGTGTGTGTGTGTGTGTGTGTGTGTGTGTGTGTGTGTGTGTGTGTGTGTGTGTGTGTGTGTGTGTGTGTGTGTGTGTATAACAACAACGGTTTACAGTTGTTTATCAGATCACGTGATCGTGTGTGTGTGTATGTGTGTGTGCGTGTGTGTGTGTGTGCGTGTGTGTTAAAGAGCACAAGGAAAACATTACGCGTAGGACAGTGTATGCGATGCAGAATTACGGCCGCGGATTACCTGTGCGTGTGTGTGTGTGTGTGTGTGTGTGTGTGTGTGTGTGTGTGTGTGTGTGTGTGTGTGTGTGTGTGTGTGTGTGCGTTTTGGGGGGTGGCACGGGTTGATGGTGGGGGTGGGGTGGCGGGGTGGCGGAGAAGGGGGGGAACGTGTGTGTGGGGATGGGGCCGCGTGCCATTTAGACACCCTGGTTGGAACCCACGCTGGCAGATTCTGGCACCCGTTGTGTGCGCGCACGCTCTGCCGCCCGCCCTGCCCTCCCGCCCCGCCTGACTTGCCCTCCCGCCTCCGCCGCCCTCCCGCCTCCGCCGCCCTCCCACTCCGCCTGCCCGCACTGCCCTGCCCCCGTCTGACCTACCGTGTGGATGATGTGGTTCATGTCTGGCACGTGTGTGGGGAGGGGGGGTGGCGCGACCGGCGCAGGCGGTGGCCGAGGAGAGGGTGGAGGTGGCAGGTGAGGGCAGGGGGCGAATCGAGCAAACAGGTGGTCAAACGGGGAGGGGGGACGGCAGGGCACAGGGCGGCGCCTCGGCTCATTGCAAGGGTGTGTGTGCCACTAACGAGGTGGTGCAGAGGAGAGGTGCGGACAGGGGCGCTTAAAAGCCATTGGGCATCGCCGCCGGGCGAGAGCAGCAGCGAGGAAGGCGGCAGGGCGGTGTTGCGCGGCAGGGGTACCGGCCCGGACGTGCGCTGGCCCGTGACGGCCGTTCTCCGGACTCACCGACGTAGAGCGCGTCCGCTCCCTCCGGCGACGCCCCATCCCATTTGCCATTGTCCTTGACAATGAACTTGGCGATAACGCCATACCGCCGCTTCAGAAAGGCGAAGAGGCCCGGAACGCCCATTTTGCAGGTTGTGCAGCTAAGCGAGTTTTCTTAGCTTGTTATCTAGGCAGTAATTGAGTCCATGTTGGGCCTGGATCGCTCCCCGAGCGGGCGGGAAGCGAAGCGCTTCAGAATCTGTGCCAATGTGCGAGCTGGCAGGGCTGTTGGGATTGCGAGGAAGTCAAGGACTATACAACGTGCAATCATGCATTCATTGGAAATCGGCATGCTCGCTAAAGGGTTGGCCCAGCTGGTGTGCCGCGCATGCTGGGCGTTCCAGATCGGAACCCGCCCTTCTCCCAATCCCCCGTCCTCCCTCCCTCCCTCCCTCCCTGCGCTCTTCCCGACACACCGTTTCCCTCCCTCAGATACCCTTCGCCGCTTCCCCATGCCCCCTCTCTTGCAGAAACATGCCAGCTGCCGCTGCGCGCGCATGCTGGCCAGACGGTCTTGCCCCCCTCCCCTGGCCCCCATTGACTACCACAAACCCCTCCACCCGCCCATCACCAGGACTCAGGAGGTCCGCCGCCAGCTGTACTCGTACGGCCGTGTGTGTGGCCCATTGAGGTCTGGAAGCAATCGTACACTGGGGACCGCACATAAGGAGAACCTCGTGTGTGGCCCATTTGTCATAACAACCTGGATGCCATCCTACAGGGCGTATCGTATCACGGTGTCCGAGCAGCTAACTCGGCCGCATGAGGGGAACATATTCAGACCCCTCAACACGGCGTCCCCCCCCTTGTGCTATGGTATCGTACATATGTACGGCATCCAATCTCACATCTACATCCCGGCAGCGGGCAGACTGGCAGCTGCTCGCTCCTGTACGGACGTCACCCACCGCCCACGCCTATCGCCGCCTCTCACAATTACCACTGCCGCCCTCCTGACGTATGTGCCCTGACAGGCACGCACGCCGCCTCCATTCAAGCACCCAGCCCGCTGCCCTCTCAAACCCTGGACACACAAATACCATCTCGACTACCCCCGCCGCATCTGCCTCACTGCCTCACCGCCGCCGCGACGCGCGTGTGGCAGGCGCCGACACCGCCGCCGCGGCAGAGGCCGCAGCCGCCGTCGCCTTGCCAGCGGCCGCCGATGCCCCGGCGCCCTTGCCCCCTGCGGCACCGGCCGCCCCCTTGCCGTCGCTGCCGTTGCCGCCAGTGTTAGTGATGGTGCCAGTGTTGGTGTCGGTGTTCTTGGCGCTGTTTGCTCGCGCACTGCTGTTCTCCGCGTTCGCGTTCGCGTTCGCCGCCGCCGCATGCGCCGGCACCGCCGCCGCTGCGCCGCCGCCGCCGCCGCTCTTACCACTGCCTGCGGCCTGCGTGCCCGCCTTGCCCCCGGCTGCTGCGGGCGCCGCCGCCCTGCCGGCTCCGCCTTTTCCTCCTCCTCCTGCCGCTGCCGCTGCCGCCTCCCTGCCCTCCTCCTTCTGGTCGGCCTCCTCCATGGCGGTCATGCGGGTGGCGATGTCGTTGAGGTCCTGCACGTCTGACAGCACCAGCCGCCGCACCTCTGTGAAGGAGGAGAGGGGTTGAGGAGGGAGGAGGGGAGGGGTTGCAGCCGGCCAGTATTCAGTAATGGATTGCAGAGGGAGGACGGCTTCAGGGTTGTCGTTGGGTTGGAGGACTTCGAGCGCTGTGCCTCATACGGTATGCTAAACCCAGCCAGCAACGCAACGCGCCCCACAAACCCTCCTTTCCCCTGCCCCCCCTCCTGCCCCAAGTCCCCATTGCGCTCCTCGCTCCCTCACCGTCCCGGTAGGCGGCCGGCACGCCCTTGAGGCCAATCAGGTCGTCCACTGTGAACGTCTTGCCGTCTGCGTGTGGGAGGGAGGGAGGGAGGCAAAGCACATGGGTGAAGAAAGCATATGTGTGTGTATTAGGGGAAGCACGACAGATATGGGTCGACGCTGCTAACTAAGGTCGAGACACATTTCCCAAACCCAGGCCCCAAACCCCACACCCTTCCGCACCCACACCATTTGCCCACACCACCCGCCCACTCTCCGCGACCCCTCCCCCAAGCGCACGCGCTGCGCCATCCAAACCCACCCGCGGTGGTGACCACGATCTCGCGCACCAGCTGCCGCGTGCGGCCGCGCGTGGGCGCCGCCCGGCGGAACGTGCGCCCCGTGAACGCCACCGACTGAGGCGGCGCCGCCCCCGCCGCCCCGGATGCTGCTGCTGCTGCCGCTGCTGCCGGCGTGGCGTCCACTAGCGAGTGACCGGCGGCGGCGGCGGCTGCGCCGGGTCGCAGGGCGGTGCCGGGTGCGGCCACGTGGCTGGCTGCGGCCATGATGGCGCCAAGGTAGATGGGCGAGCCTGGCGGGGTGGGTCGAGGAGAGGTTATGGGGAGAGGGGAGGTCGTAGGTGTGTGTGTGTGTGTGTGTGTGTGTGTTAGGCACGCAAAGCAAAGAGGATGGGGGCAGCCGCAGGCGGCTGTGTGATGCACGTCTTTGTTGTTGGTGTTTGGAAGAGCAGGGTGCAGGGGTGTGGGCATGCGGGGGTTGGGGCGAGCGTTGATGTGGGTTGCTTGTTGCGGGGCACAACACCACGTGCGGGCACACTACCACATGGTGGCACAGCGCGTCCCGACAGTCTGCATGAAGCCGCCAACGCCCTCCAGCCGCCGAGATTGCTGGTCACGCATCTCCACGAGCCACTGCTCACCGTTGGCTGAGTACACCACCTCATTCCAGGCAGGAGCCCGCGGCGGACCCGCCGCAGCCGTCGCCGCCGCCGCTGCTGTTGTTGACGGCGCCGCCCCCACCGCCGCCCTTGTAGCCGGAGACGCCGCCACGGCAGGCCCCAGCGGCGCGCGGGGCGGCGGGGGCGGCATCAGTGCCGCCGCGTCAGCGGGAGTGCCCTCTGCCGGTGCCACTGCTGGTGCTGTTGCAGCGGTGGCCGCAGCCCCGCTTTCCGCGACCCGCCCATTTTCCTCCTTCGCCGCCGCCGCTGCACCCGGCTGCTGCTGCTGCTGCTGCTCCTCCTGCTCCTCCTCCTGCTCAGCTTGGCCTGTGGGGCGCTCGGTCAGGGCCTTGGCCACCTCAGCCGCCGCCGCGGCATGCTCCGCCCGCAACACCAGCCCCGACACCACAGCAGCCGAGGCCGCCCCGCTGGCTCCGCCAGTGGCGCCGCCGCCTCCTCCGCCTCCGCCGCCTCCGGCCACCAGCGCCCTCAGGCGATGCAGCACGCCGTCCAGGCTGGTGGCGGCGGCCTCGGCCTCTGACAGCTGGAAGAAGTCGGCCGCGGACATGGACCGGACCTGCGAGGTTGAGAGTAATGGAGTTTGGGGTGTTACAGGAAGCCCCCTGAGCACGGGTTCCCTGCGTGCTTGCGCTTGCTGTTGTGCGGTGAGTCCTCGCTGAGCTCGCGCTTTTAAGGAACATGCGGAAGGATGCAGACATGCCGCAGCTCACTCAGCGCACTGGGGCTACCTGCAGACCCCACCCCCCGTTGTCCCCAACCCGGCGCGCGGACTGTGTGTGTCCGCCTCTAGTCAGGCTCTCACCCACAGCCCCACCCCACCCGCCCACACCTGCTTAGTCATCTTGGCGATCACGACGTCGCCGTGCTTCCGCAGCGTCTGAGCTCGCTCGCGCATCTTGGCCACCAGTTGGGCGGCCTGGGCCTCAACTGCGCGCATACCAGCGGAGCGGATGGGGAGAGGGGAGAGGGGCGCGGGGCCGGTCAGCCGGTTTGGAAAGTGGGTCGGCGGGGACGTGCGCGCGCTGGGCCCCAGGGGTTGGGTCCATGCCTGAGTGCATTGAAGACAGCGCGCGACGCGCAGGCGTTGACGCCGCGTTGACATCGTGCGCTGAGCCCCAAGCGTACGCAGGGGAGCCACTGGTACCGGTCCCCGCAAAGAGCACGGCCCTCCCCGTCGCGTGCGGCCACCGAGAGCTTGCACGCACCCTGCTCTTTGGCTTCTTGGATGACTAGCCGGATCTGCTCCTCATCCTCCTCGTTTTGGGCACAAACAGGTGCCGCCTCCTGCGCTGCTGGCTCCTCCTGCGTGTCCGCTTCTTCTGCTTCGACGATGGCCTTCAGCGGAGCCTTTCGCTTCCGCGGCGGCATTCTTAATTGCTCCTAGAATATTATGCGAAGACTTCTTAGCTGTAGGAAGCGTGCCAGGAGTCAGAAAACGGAAAGTCTTCGTGCAGAAGCCCAGCGACAGCTCACGCGGAAAGGGCCTTCAGGTCGTGAAATGCGTGTAAGTGGTTAGATATAATTCAAGTATAGCTAGAGACACAACCTTTGGGCAGCGCCAGGCCGTTCCAATTGAAGTTTCAAGCGACGGTGCATGTGGATGCATGAATTGTGTAGCCTGCCTCGTCCCTCGCTCCAACGACACCCCGTGTTGGTTAGGGTCCCATACAAGCCTACTGCGTTACCCCCAATAGACAAATGGACATCGAAAGACCGCTTCCGGGTCATGCCAGGTCCGCTCCTGCACCTTTTTCTTTCTTCTGCAAAGTTACATAGTGTCTTTATCTACTATGCAAATAATGCAACTGTTCCTGTCAATGCTTGCAGCCGATATGACGAGCTGCTGGCACCAAGCACCTCAAAAGGCGACGAGGCCTCGTTTACTCGGGATACAGCGACATACACAAACCTTGTAAGAATGATTATGGCTTGTCTGTGACTCAGAGCCTAAATCGGAGTGTGGGGCGTTTTGGCGGGATGCCTGCAAGTCGGGACATCAAGCAGCCTAGTATGATTGCAACAAACGCTTTGTAAGAAGCACCAGGCGCTGGCATGGAAACGGGGACCGGAGTTCGGCCACCGTCGTGCTGTGGCCGACGTGTTGGGGGCGACACGGCACGCCTGCAGCTCGCTGCTGTGCAAACCACCCTTCGCGCCCTCCCTTTGCGGCCTCCATTCCTCGGCGACAGGACACTCGCTTCCGCGCCTCCAAGCGCACGTATGACCGGCAGTACGCGCAGCTGTACTTCTCGCGCCTCATGCTGCTCAAGGACGTGATGCACAAGCGGGTGGAGCAGCTGTGGCGGGGCGTGCCAGGTAGGGAGGGGCCATGCGAAGCCTAGGGCCAGGTCGAATGCTTCGACGTGCCGAGCGCTGAACGTGTCGTGAGCCGAGCGTGTCATGGCGGATTCACAAGGCCCACTAGAGGGGCTTCAATGGGGCTGCCGCTATTCCCACGTCCCACGGCACGGCCCGCTTGCAACGGCGATGTGCTAAGCTGCCAATGCCCACCTGACGCCTGCCCCTGGCGCCTGCCCCTGGCGCCCGCCCCTGATGCCTGCCCCTCCTCTACCCCTCCCCGTTTCCTCATCTGCCCCTGCTCGGCCCCTCCTCGGCCCCTCCACCGCAGTGTGCAGCATCCTGGAGGTGCAGGAGGGCAAGGAGGTGGCGGTCATTGGCACACTCTACAAAAACATGAAGTGGGTGTAGCACACTGGCGGTGGAACTGCACCACCGGATGTGGGATGGTCGTGTTAGAGACTAGGACTAGAGATAGGGGGCGGGTAGGAGGGCGGAGAGGGCAAGGCAACGTGCTCAAAGCGGGCGGCACGGCTCGCGGCTCCACAGGGTCCTCGCGTTCTGTCTTTCTACCTGGCAATCCTCCTGCTCCCCCCTGCTCATCCCTCCCTCCCCTCCTACCTTCCTCCCATCCCTCCCATCCCTGCCCCCCTTAACTAATCATGAATGTGATCCCCCCTTTTCAACAGGCTGAAGCCCTCCATCCTGGACGAGTACACAAAGGACCGCGGGCTCAAGGCGGCGCTGGGGGCGGCCAACTTCTGTGCCGACGACGACAGCGGTGAGGGCGGCAGCAGCGAGGAGGGAGGGGGGAGCAGCAGCAGGAGGGAGGAGGGAGTAGCTGCGGGAGGGAGGGGGGCCAGCGGGAGGGGGGCAGAGGGCGGTAGCACATGGTTGGCGGGCTAAGGGCTTCCTTTCCGGCAGGATGCTGGCATGCCTTCATAGCCTGTGAAAGCGCCTTTGCAAAAAAGCTCCCTTCTCGCCATCCACTTCTCACGCATGTTGGGCCTGCCCCCACCACCTGCTCCTCCTCCTCCTGCTCCTGCTGCTGGCAGTGGTCATGGAGGACGACGGCGCGCGTATGGTGCTGAGTGTGGCGACACCCGGCACCATGGCGGCGGCGGCGGCGGCGGCTCCGGGCTGGGCGCCGGGCGATGGGCCGCTGGCGGTGCAGGAGCTGGTCACAGGTATGCGGGTGGTGATGGTGGTTTGGGGGGTGCCTGGGCCCAACGGAAAAGTCCCATCATCATCAGAAAGCCCACCCAGGCACGAAAATGCAAGGCGAGGGGGGGAGCGTGATGGGTGTGGTGTGGTGGGCGCATCCGCAAGAGAGTCCTGGTGGGATTGGATGGGTGGGCGGGTGGGCATGAATGGAGGGTGGTTCGCGGCGGCGCGTGGTTGGTCCTTTGTCGTAATAGGAGGACTGGGGCCTGTTCCTATCACGCCACACGCTCCCCGGCACACCGCAACCCCGCACAGGCCTGGTGATGGCGGTGCGCGGCGTGCACGAGCCCGGCGGCGACTTCTTTGTGAGCGCCGTGGCCTTTGCCGGCCTGGCGCCCAACCCCTGTCCCCTGCCGCACCCGCTGCCGCTGCCCTCGTCCGCCGCCTCCGCCGGTGAGGAGGGCGGTCGGGCGGTTCACACAAGCAGCAGCCTGATGTGCAGCAGGCTAGGGGGGACGGAGGGAGGAAAGCAGGGCCAGTGGACGGACAGACAAAGGACACAACTCAGGCAACGGGGCACCAGGCTCCACTGGCTGCCTCCGGGCGACGATTCCTGACTACTGGGACCAATTTCATTGGGCTCAGGCACATAACCCCCGGCCCCCCGCTGCCGCAGTAGCTTCAGACGGACCCCGGGGGAGCTTTTAATGGACCCATGGATCTCCCTCTGCACCCTTGTTTCCTGCCCCCTCGCCATCTCCACCTGCACCGGGCCAAGCCCACCACCCTCCCTCCCACACCACCCTCTCCCTCCTCCCTCCCTCCCTGATGTTGATGGGACGTTTTCGTCGGGCCCGGGCTCATAACTCCTCCCTCCCACACACCCCTCCTCCCTCCATCACACGTCCCTGTGGCCAGACGCGGCTGCCGCGCTGGCCGCCTCGCGCCCCGGCGACACCTACCTGGCTCTGGTGTCGGGTCTGGGCCTGGGCGGCGGGCGGGCGGACCTGCTGGCCACTCAGCTGGCGGCGGACTGGCTCACAGGCAACCTGGGCAGCGCAGCGGAGCAGCAGCTGGCGGCGCAGGTGGGGGCGCGGGGGAGGGGCAGGGTGGTGTGCGTGGGAGGGTGTAAGGATGGGGGAAGGGGGTTGAAGATACCGGCCCGAGGTGGACGGAACAGAACTGAGCTAGCGAAGTACAGGGGGGCCTGAGGTGGGATGGAAGGGGTGTATAAGTGCGACGTGGTCGAGTGTATGTGTTGTGGGCGAGCAAGAAGAGAGGGCCCGACAGTCCCGGCACGTTGCTAGAAGCCACGGGCGAGGCGCACGAGCACATGACCCTCTCGGACGAAACGCGTTCCTCGCCTCTGCCGCCTGCAGGTGGTGCGGCTGGTGGTGGCGGGCGGCGGCATCGGGCAGCTAGAGGGACTGGCGGGCGCCGCCGCCACCGCGCCCGGAGCAAACCCCTACAACCGCTCGGCACAGGTGCGGCTGTGTTGCTGTGTGGATGTCGCAGCGTGTCCTTACAGCTGCGGCTCCGTAGTTTGCGACACTTTTCGCATATCAGCCACTTGCCGTGCATAGCAGCTCCTAGCCTATCCTTCCTGGGTAGCAACAATGAACGCGCCCCTCCTCCCCCCTCCCGCCCCCTCCTCCCCCTCCTCCTTCCTCCTCCCGTCTCCATCCCGCATACCTGGCTGAATGTAACTCCCTCCTCTCCTCCCCCCCCTCCTCAGGTGGTTGCGCTGCAGCCGGTGCGCGACCTGGACCTGCTGCTGGCGGAGCTGGCGGCGGCGCTGCCCGTGGACGTCATGCCGGGGCCGGAGGACCCAGCCAACGTGGCGCTCCCGCAGCAGCCCATGCACAGGTGGGTCGGGTGGGGGGGGGCCGCGTGTGTGTGTGTATGTGCGGGGTGGGGCGGAGGAAGGCCTTGGCTGGGGGTTGCGTATTTGTCATTGCGCTTCTGTTAGGGAGAACCAGGTGTTGAAGCGAAAATGTGTGTACGGTACGGTACGGGTGTGTGCATATGTGTGAAGGAAGCGTAAGGGGAGGGGAGAACGTCACTCGCCATGCGTGCGGCAACGGCAACCAAGCAGCGCCACAGCCAACACCAACACGCCCCTTCACATGTGCTCCCCCCCCCGCTTTGCTTTCCCTCCCTCCCTCCCTCCCTCCCTCCCACCCGCCACGCCAGGTGCCTGTTCCCGGGCGCCGCCTCGCACGGCTCGCTGGTCCGCGCCACCAACCCGCACGAGTTCGAGTGCGGCGGCGTGCGGGTGCTGGGCAGCAGCGGGCAGGTGGTGGACGACATGGCCAAGTACTGCGGGCTCAGGGACAGGTGGGGGTGGGGGTGGGGGTGGCGGGGGTGGTGAATGAAGCAGTGTGGGATGTAGGGCCGGGTGGAGGTGGGGATGGGTTTTGTGGGGCCCTCACAGATGTCCGGGTTGGGAATGAAGCCCCAGCCCTGACCAGCTTGTCATGGGCCGCGTCCTAGCACATTAAATGCCTCTGCTGGCAATGGTGGAAAGAAATGCCGCACCTTGCCTATCTCGCCATGCTTGGAACCCCACGCGGGAGCCCCCCACCTGACCACCACCCGTCCCCTCCCTCTCGGCACCCCCAGCCCCCGGCCTCCCGGGCGCCCTCCCCCCTTCACTTCTTAAATAATTATAAAATGTAACCCCCCCCCACCCTGCAGGCTGGACCTGATGCAGCGCACCCTGGCCTGCCGCCACCTGGCGCCCACCGCGCCCGACACCCTCACCTGCTACCCCTTCACCGACGACGACCCCTTCATCCTGCCCGCCACCCCCCACGTCTACTTCGCCGGCAACCAGCCCGAGTTCGCCACGCGCCTGGTGGTGCTACAGCCGGGCTGCAGCAGCAGCGGCGCAGCCGGCAGTAGCACGGCCGCCGCGGCGCCGGCGGCCGCTGGCAGTAGCAGTAGCAGTGGTGGCGGGGGCGGCGGGGAGCCGGTGGTGGTTCGGCTGGTGGCTGTGCCGTGTTTTGCCCGGACCGGCACGCTGGTGCTGCTCAACCTGCGGACGCTGGCGTGCCACCCGGTGCGCTTCGATGGCAGCCTGGGGCTGGGCGTGTGAGGTGGAGGAGGAGGATGGCTTGAAGAGCGGGGAGGAGGGAAGGAGGAGGAGGGGGAGGAGGAGGGGAGGCGTTGTTGAGCTTGGAACGAGTGTGTGAGTGGACGTGGACTGTGGAGAGATAAATGGAAGGTTGTGACGCGAGGGAGGAGGGAGGGGGTAGCAGCGGCTGAAGGGGCAGATGGCGTGGGGGAGGCGTTGTCGAGCTTGGATGGGGCCGCGCGCGTGGAAGCGGAGGCTGCGGGCTCGCAGGTTTGTGTGTGTTGCGGTGGCGGTGGAGTTAGGCCTGGCAGCGATTAATGTGTGCTTGCAGAGTGTGGCAGAGGTGGATGGAGTACGGTAGGTGGCGCGCGGCGATTGGGCAATTGGACGCGGCACGGCGTGCACAAAAAGCTCGAGGCGTGTGTCGACGTGACCGCGTTACCACGGCGTTTGACGCTGCCCTGAACATATCTCCAGCGTTGAAGCGACCTGTTACCAGGGCCATGGCGGCGAGAAGGCGAGGCGCGTTGAGGAACGGTCGGGGGTAGGCCCTGCGGTGGGGATGTCGCGCCTGTGGGTATGGACGAAGGGCCGCGAACGTGCTGAGAGCGCGAACCTTGGTTATGCGGCGCAGTAAAGCATTAAAAGGAAGAACAATGTATGCAAACTCAAGGATTGTTTTGTTAGCCTCGCTGATGGCACCATGAAGACCGACGCGCGACCGCTGATGAGAAACGCGACTGTTCTGTCACCACTCGCGCTGGACACCCATTGAAAACCCACACCGCGCTAAGTCCTCGCACATGACACAAACTTCTTTCACTGCTTAGATCCCTGCGCGCCCAGTGCTCAGAGTCAGAGACCCATCAGACAGGCAGCGAAATGGCGAGCCCGCTCTGCGCTCACGTCGCAGCGGGCAACCTGTCACATGCAGGCTTCAGTGGGAGGACTCAGCCTGCTCCATATAGCTCTGGTCAACGAACCCAGCGACTAGGTGCGGATGGTCAGTCCCCAAGCAGGCGTTATTGGTTGCATAGTATGTCATTTAATACAAAACCATTCCTTTATTATGTTGGGGCATATAGCGCCTTGTTTTCATGTGTGCCTGCTGCTCCCCCGCCTCCAATCCTACGTGTTACTTTGCAGCACCGCGCGCTTATGGAGAGGGATCCGGCGCCTCTACCAGTGTGACGCAGGAAGCTACAGTCGCTGGCAGCATTAAAGTGCGGGTGACCCCACCAAAACCCGCCTCGGTACCGCCATCCCCGCCCTCGCTCATCCACAGCCCGGTCTACGTGCAGAACAAACTCATCAAGCCCACGGTGCGTGACTGCGCTGGCGGGTATGCAGCATTTGATTACAGGGACAACAGCGCACGAAGGGTGCAGCAACAGCCTAAGCCACAGGCTGCACCAACCGTTCTCACGGTCCGCTGTCGCGGATGAGACACGCTGCGTTGCACACCGCATGGGCGCGGTGCTAGGGTTCCCTGCAGTGATCAAAGTTGATACTACACCGTCCAGGCAAGGTGGCGGGCCAGGAGGTTCTGGCCTCACGAAGGGCGGACGAGGGGCACACACGCCTCCCCCCCCCCCCACACACACACACACGCCACCGCCAGACCTCTCCTCGCGCGCCTCCGCTCTGCCCACACAGGCCTCGGCCGACGGGGCGGCGGTGCTGCCTCCCTCCTCGGCCGGCGGGGGTTACGGGGACGAGGAGGAGGAGGGGGCGGGTGGCGCCAACGTGCTCCTGTCGGCACTCAGGAAGTGAGAGCGGCCAGGGAGGGCTGGGGGGGGGGGATTGTAGATACCAGCCCAAATTAAACCAAACCCAATGCAATTGGGGGGATTGGTGGGCAGAGGCGGGGTTGGATGGGGGGGCCTGCTGGGGGATGGGTGGGTGCATGTAATCGTCTATGGAGGCTGAGGGCTGGCAGTCAGGGGGGAGCGACAGGGGAGGGGCAAGCTCGTCGTGACGTAGGTGCGGGTCTGCCACGGGCTGGGTATGGCCGAGGGCATGGCGCCTACTGGGGCTGTGAGCTGCAGCTCGCCTCGCCCTCCCTGCCTCACATATTTGCAACCCCCCCCCCCCAAAAAAAAGATGGTCTACCGTCTACCACTTCCTTAACTGGCCATGAATGTAACCCCCTCCTCCTCCCCTTCCTGCACTCCTGCAGTGTGGACCGCAGCCTGGACGAGCTGGAGCAGAACCCCCTGCCGCTGCAGGTGGGGCGCGCCTGGGGTTGGGGTTAGGGGGGGTTAAAATACCAGCCCACACTAAGCCAAACCAAGCCAGTGGGGGAGGGTGAAGAGGCTGGGAGGGGGCAGTCTTGAGGGGGGAGTGCATTCCCTGCGCCCAAGGCCCCGAGCCGAACAAGGATGATGCAGCCACATTATTACTCGAACACTCGCCGGGCGGGGGTTAGCCTTTCGTGGAGGGGGGCCTGAGCCCAAGTAGGTCCCAACAATCAAGGGGTTCGGGTCGCAAGCGCGAGGAGGAGGAGCCCATGGGGAGGTGTGGGCAGGTGACTGGGCGGACCGGCCGGCGTCTGCCGGCGCTGTATTGCACACACACTCGCTCTCTCACTCTCTCACTCTCTCACTCACTCACTCTCACTCTCTCCCCCCCAACCTCTCACTGTCTGTCTCGCTGCAGCGGGAGATCTACGAGCTCAGCCGCAGCCCCGTGGGCACCGCCACAGGCTCGGCGCTGACCACCGCGGCCAAGGTGGGGAGAGAGGGGCGGAGGGGGGCGGAGGAGGCGGAGGAGGCGGAGGAGGAGGAGGAGGAGGAGGACGGGGGGTGGGGGAGGAGGAGGACACCGGGGGGTTGCTGGAGGTGGGGATGGAGGACGGGGGTTGGGGGAGGTGTACGGGGGTGTTGGAGGAGGGACCGGGTGGTTGAGGAGGCCCGGAGGGCGTGTGGGCCGCAGCACGGGGGATGCAAGACTCTGGAAACGCTTACTAACCCTATGCCCTACACACCCAAACACACCCAAACACAGCATCGCCACATACACAGCATCACCACATGCCTGCCTGCCCACCTCCGCTGCCTCCCCTCCGCTGCCCTCCTCTCCTGCGCAACCACCTCTCCTGCGCCGCCACCACCTCTTCCGCCTCCTGCCCCGCAGGTGACTGTGGCCGCCACCAAGGAGGCGGTGAAGGCGGCTGTGCCGGTGGGGCGGTGGGTGCTGCGCGAGGGGGCGCGGGCCGCTATGGCGCTCGTGAGCCGGGCCGCGGCGGAGGCGGCACGGAAGCAGGTGGGGAGAGGCAGGGAGGGAGGGAGGGAAGTAGAAGCCAAAAGTTAACCATGCTAAAACGAGCGGATCAGAGGCAGAGGCGACAGATGCAAGCGATGATGCTTATGGGAGGGGGCCGGGGCGTCGTGAAGAGGGAGGGGAGAGATAGGAGACAGCAAGGGGAGAGGGAAGGAGGGGACAGATGGGGAGGGATATGGGAGGGCCGGGGAGGCGGGCTAAACCAGCTCGGTGGGTGCGGCGAAGGCGGCGTGTGGAAGGGCCCAGGGCTGGCTAAGCAACCACGTGAAACCCGGACCACAGGGGAGTTGTGTGCAATCCTGGATTCACACCCAAGCCCCAGACAATCACACTGCCTCCTCCTGTGGTGTCTTCCCACCCACCCACCCACCCACCTACCCAGGTGGAGGGCGGCACCGGCACCACCAAGATATCCGTCAAGAAGCGGCCGGAGGGCGGCAGCGGCGGCGGCAGCAGCAGCAGCAAGGGGAAGAAGTGAGGGGAGCAAGGGGGATTACAAGGTTAAAGCATTGGGAACAGGATACAAGGGGGAGGGGGGTAGTCCGGGGCGGTGGCGGCGGTGGCAGTAGCTGCGGGGTCCGCTGGAGGAGAAGGTAGGGTGGCAGTAGCAGCGCGGCGAGGAGCACGGGGCAGGGGTAGGGGGACATGTTTGGGAGCGCAATAGCAGCAGGAGCAGCAGCTATGGCAGCAGGAGCAGCAGCTGGTGGGCAGGAATGGGGCTGTGGCGGCGGCAGCGGCGGGTCATATCAGGTGGAAGCCGCACACAGCTGTAGCAAAAGGACGGGACAGGTCTGAGGCGGGCTATTTTATCCGCATGCATGCACCGGCGTGGCATAGAAAGAGCTGTGTATTGTATTTCATGGACGCACCTAGCTAGCTAGGAGGTTGTTGCTGCTGACGTGGAATTGGCGTTTAGCCAATGGAAGTATGAGGCGATAACAGGTCTGTGATGCCCTTAGATGTTCTGGGCCGCACGCGCGCTACACTGACGCGACCAACGAGCCTATCCTTGGCCGAGAGGCCCGGGTAATCTTGTAAACCGCGTCGTGATGGGGATAGATTATTGCAATTATTAGTCTTCAACGAGGAATGCCTAGTAAGCGCGAGTCATCAGCTCGCGTTGATTACGTCCCTGCCCTTTGTACACACCGCCCGTCGCTCCTACCGATTGGGTGAGCTGGTGAAGTGTTCGGATTGAGCTTGGCTGGGGCAACCTGGCCTTGCTTGAGAAGTTCATTAAACCCTCCCACCTAGAGGAAGGAGAAGTCGTAACAAGGTTTCCGTAGGTGAACCTGCGGAAGGATCATTGAATCTATCACAATCCACACCGCGAACTAACACTGTTGGCCTCCGTCTGTGTAAAAGCAAACGGGCCAGGTCTGGGCGCAATGTAAAAGTTACGCCTGGCCTGGGTTGCCGCAAGGCATCGGTCTCTTATACTAACCAACCAACACCAAACCAAAACTAAATTAAAACCGAGTATCTAGCTTAGAGCTAGTGCTCACTAACCAAGACAACTCTCAACAACGGATATCTTGGCTCTCGGATCGATGAAGAACGCAGCGAAATGCGATACGTAGTGTGAATTGCAGAAATACGTGAATCATCGAATCTTTGAACGCATATTGCGCTCGAGGCTTCGGCCAAGAGCATGTCTGCCTCAGCGTCGGGTTAATACTCGCCCTACTCCAACACACTTGTGTGTTTGGAGCAAGAGCGGACCTGGCTGTCTCGGTGTTTGATTTTCGGATCAGACGCCGGGTCAGCTGAAGTACAGAGGTTGATGCATGGACCCGCTTATGGGCCTCTACTGGGTAGGCAACTCGTTGCTAATGCTTTAGTAGATGGCTTGGAGCTGTGCTTGTCGACCCAAACCAGGAACTTTGGCCCTGTGCCGAAGCAAACCCCTATTTTCTCGACCTGAGCTCAGGCAAGATTACCCGCTGAACTTAAGCATATCAATAAGCGGAGGAAAAGAAACTAACAAGGATTCCCCTAGTAACGGCGAGCGAACCGGGAATAGCCCAACTTGAAAATCTTCCCAGGGCCGATGCCGATGTCTCCGGGCTCGCTTGCGTTACCGCCAGCCGCCTTGTCCAAGTAAGGGAATCTTAACCCTTTTCCCTTTCGATGGGCAGCGCGAATCGCGCTCTTCACACAGGATTACCCCATCTCTTAGGATCGACTAACCCATGTCCAATTGCTGTTCACATGGAACCTTTCTCCACTTCAGTCTTCAAAGTTCTCATTTGAATATTTGCTACTACCACCAAGATCTGCACTAGATGCCGATTCACCCAGGCTCACGCCAGAGGCTTAGTCTCGACACCCACGCCCTCCTACTCATGGAAGCGTCGCACTTGCTTCCATGGCCGAGTATAGGTCACGCGCTTAAGCGCCATCCATTTTCGGGGCTAATTGATTCGGCAGGTGAGTTGTTACACACTCCTTAGCGGATTTCGACTTCCATGACCACCGTCCTGCTGTTTATATCAATCAACACCCTTTGTGGGATCTAGGTTAGCGCGTAGTTTGGCACCTTAACTCGACTATCGGTTCATCCCGCATCGCCAGTTCTGCTTACCAAAAATGGCCCACTTGGAGCTCACATTGAATGTGCCGGTTCAATTAAGCAACCGACACGTCTTACCTATTTAAAGTTTGAGAATAGGTGAAGGATGTTTCATCCCCCGAACCTCTAATCATTCGCTTTACCCGATAAAACTGATCAAGCTCCAGCTATCCTGGATGGAAGGTAGGATGGGTGTGAGCCTGCCGCGTGGGACCTGGCGGTGTGCGTCGAGGGCGCGAGTGTGCTCAGTTCCTCTTGAATTGGTATGTTTAGCTAGAATGGTGAGGCCGAAGCCAGATGAAAATTGTTGCTGTATTATATTCTTTGCATTCGCATTTGGCCAGACTTCGGAGGCTGCACAACTGCAGTGAGATGTCGATGTATAACAACAGACGTGCGCGAACGTATATGGGGGGCTGGATAGAGTTCGAGAAGTCAAAGATTTTACGGAGAAGGGGTGGGACTGGGCAGTTCTGACGGCACCTGTTGACGCAAACTGGCGGCCAGCCGGCCACAGTCGAATGTGGTTCGACCGTGGGCGACGGTGGGCGTGTGCGGCATGTGTGCCGGCGCCCCGTACGCCTCGCCTGCGTGCCCTGCGGCTTTCGATGCAAAGCAGGGCGGGATGAGGCCACGAGGGGGAAGGGCACACGGAGTCGGGGACGTTCAAACTCCTAACTACCACGACTCGTGCTACTGCGGACGGCAACGGAGGCCACGGGGGTCCGGACTCGACGCCAAGCACGGCGCACGGAACCCACATCGGCGCATGCGGCGGTGGGCGGAGTTGAACTTGCAGTAGCCGAGCCGAGTGCACACAGTTGCTTAAACATATATTATAAATGCCACAGCAAAAATGATGCCGCAGCGGACTCTGCTTCGAGGCAGCAAGGCTAGCATCGGCAGGCTTCAGGGCCCACGGCGATCCGTATGCAGTAATATTTATGCACAAATGAAGACACAACCAGTGATCGAGCAATGCACATCCGTGTTTGACGTGGCCCAGCGCGCGGCGAGCTTGCAAGGAAAGAATGCCGATGCGCTGCGTCGGTTGTACGCGTTTACGTCGGGCGAGGCGCGCTGTAACGTTGGGCCCGAGCTGGCCGCGAAGTATGGAATGGAGCAGGACAATCGCCAGCTGGTCGTGAGCTGCACCAACCGTGCGACGCTGGAGCAGGCATGGTGAGTGGGGGCGTCCGTGCCAGCCTGCCAGCCTGATTGGCATGACACGCCTTGGTTCGTCAGAGCGTGCACGGCCCAGCTGTTTTGGCACAGATGCAGCAGCCTATGGAGGGCTGTGGCTCAGCGCCGGGGCGGGAGGGTCAAATGCATGAAGGGCAGGGTGAGCGAGGCGCTGCGGCGGTTGCGCCCGGTGCCTCCCGTGCCTCCCGTGCGACATCGTCACTTTCGCGCGGTACGGCATCCATGTTTGACGGCTCCGAAACCCGACCTCGACATTGACCGGACACAAACAAATGCAAAACCCGCCCCCACGCCGCCCCCGCCCTTGGCGAGTTGCTGCCTGTGTGTCTGCCTCACACACGCACACACGCCCCCTCACTCCCCAGGTTCAACGAGGCTCGCACGCGCAAGCCGCAGACGTTCAGGGCGGACGCGGCGGGGGTGGTGGACCCCACGGACGGCGGGCGGCGCTGTGACTTCTGCAACTGGCAGGAGCTGACGGCGGAGGTGAGGAGAGGGGGGCCCTGGGCGGGGGGTGGTATAGCCCGGGAGAGGGGCCTTGGGGTGGAGGGTCTGGGGGGTTGTACGGTAGATACCAGCTCAAACTAAAACGAGCCCGATGCAAAAGAGCGAGAAGGAGAGCGTGGCCTATGCTTTGGAAACAGAGCGGCATTGCTGGGGGAGTGAGGGACTGCTGGTGAGGTGGGGGCCTGACGGGCTGAGGGCCTGAGAGCTATCTAGCGCAGGGCTCGGGACTGGGGCTAAAAAATGCGGGCCTGTGGTTGAGAGGAAACGTGGGTTGAGGTCCACTGCGGTGGAGTACGGCTGGCCGCTGTGTGCGCGGACGGCAATGATGGCTGCGGGAAGCAGGGGGGAGCAGGGGGAAGCAGGGGGAAGCAGGGGGAAGCAGGGGGAAGCAAGGGGGACGACTGGAACCAAACACGCACGTGAGGCGACACGCAATCGGAGTGACACGACGTGACGCAGCGCGTGCTGCTGCCTCCAAACCCATTCGCACTATAATACACATCTAGGTGATGCGATATTCTGGGACATTTATCTTTGGGCTCGGGCAAATAACCCCCCTCGCATGATTGCCTGCCCCCTCCTCCGCAGGATACATGGGGGCGTGTGGAGCGGCCGCACGCGGTCACGGGCTCCAACCTGTTCAAGTACGGCGAGCCCGCACACGGGTGAGAGGCAGCGGAAACAGCGGGTGGGGGTGGGGGGGCAGTGGGGAGCGAAAGGTTGGGGAGGGGGGGCGTGAGGAGTTGGACGTGACGGGGGCGCTAGTGAGTAGTGAGTGAGGAGCAGCGAGCCGGCGGCGAGCCTGGCTGTTCGTATTGTTGTGTGTGGGTGTCGCACTCTGTGCGGATGTCAATTCGTACAGACACATCCCGTGCCAACCCGCCCCGCCACTGAAACCCCCTTTTGTCTTTCATGTTTTCATTCTCATGGCCGCCGCCTACGGCCGCGCGCCCTCCTCCCTCCTCAGCCTGGTCCTGTTCAAGCACCACGACCCCCTGGCCTTCACACACACCCAGCTGTACGACTTCCTAGCCGTTTCAGACGGTTGGTTCGCGGCGGCGGCGGCGGCGCACGCGGGGGCTGGCGGCGGCGGCGGCGGCGGCGCGGATGGCGGAGGGGGAAATGCCGGTTGCGGCGGCGCCGCGTTGCATCCGTTCTTCATTTGGAACTGTGGGCCGAGGTGCGTGTGCGTCTGGTGGTGCGCACGCCGTTTGACACCTACCACTCTTTCATGAACTTTCATAAAAACATTTGCGATAGTCTTAACAACCCATGGCGTCTCTTTCCCTTGTTAACATTCTGTTGTTACCTAACTCTTGCAGGGCGGGCGCCAGCCAGTTTCACGGCCACGGCCAGCTCATGCTCACCGCAGTGCCCGTGCCTGCCCAGGTGGGTGGGTGGGTGGGTGCGTGCATGCAGGCGGGGGGGGAGTGCCAGCGGGGGGGGGAGTGCCAGCGGGGGGCTCCAAACGGTGTAGATTCGGGAATGGGAGGCCGAGCGTACATGTGTGTGGAGGGGGGGTGGGGCAGGGAGGGCGGGTTTGTAGGTACCCGCCCAAACGAAGCCGAACCCGATGCAAAAGAGCGAGGAGGAGAGCGTGGGGGGCTCCAGCGGTGGGGTCCAGGCAGTGTACAGCGTGTCTCCTTCCACACACACACACACACACACACACACACACACACACACACACACACACACACACACTGTCCTACGCGTTATGTTTTCCTTGTGCTCTTTAAACACACAGCGTGTTGCCTTCCTTACACACAGAAACGGACAACAGCACCTGTCCCCCGTGCGCCGCCCCCTCCCGCACCCCCCCCCTCATGTGCTTTCAGGCCCGACTGGACCAGCAGGCGGCCCTACACGCGGCGGCGCACTCCACAGCCGCCACCCACAACGGCAGTAGCAGCCCCGGCTCCGCGGCTGCTACTGCTGGCGCTGTGGCTGCTACTGCCTGCGCCAAGGCTGCTACTGCCGGCGCCGCGGCTGCTACTGCCGGTGGCGCCGACAGCGGCGGTGTCTGCTACTACCGGGACCTTATCCGGGCGCATGCGGCGGTGGGGCTTGCGAGGAAGGTGGTGGTGCCGCGACCCCAGCCGCCCGCCGCTGCCAACAGCAATGGCACCGGCTGTAGCAGCAGCATCACCGGCAACGGCAGTAGCAGCAGCGGTCACAGGACGGGCCACGACGCTGCTACTGCCGCCCACGATGGCGGCGGTGATGGTGAGCACGACGTGGCCTGGGTGCTTGCGCACCTGGCGCCGCAGAAGGACATGGAGGTGATTGTGATCGCAGGCGGCAGTAGCAGCAGCGGCAGTAGCAACAGCAGCGGTAGAAGCAGTAGCGGCAGTGGCAGTAGCGGCAGTAGCAGCAGCCAGGGCGGGGGGTTGTCCAGTCCCGCCTTCGTGGCGGCGCTGCACGCCTCGCTCCGTGCGCTGCTGGACGGCCTGGGGGTGCAGGCCTTCAACTGCGGCGTCCTCAACGTGCCGCTACAGCCGCTACAGCCGCCACTGCTACAGCCGGAGCAGGCGCTACAGCCTGAGCAGGCGCTGCAGCCGGAACAGGCGCTGCAGCCGCCAGCAGTAGCAGCCTCAGCAGGGGGCGGCGACGACGAGGACGGCTGGCTGGGGCTGCCGCCGTTTCCCCCACCGCCAGCACAAACACAAGCAAGCCCCGGCCCCAGCTCTGAATCCGGATCCAGATCCGGCACCGAATCCGGCTCCGGCACCGGATCCAGCTCCGGATCCGGATCCAGCTGGCGGCCCATCATGGCCCGGCTTGTGAGCCGGGGGAAGTGGGCGGCCCCCGCCAGCGACTTCGGGTGTCTGGAGGTGGTGGGGCACGCCAGCATTGGCCACACCGACCCCTTCGTACTCATGCGCGCCATTGACCAGCAGCTGGCGGTGGCGGCGGCGGCGGGCGTGGAGGCGGCGGGCAGGGAGGCGGAGAAGTAAGGCGGGCGTGGCGGCGGTGGCGGGCGGGTCGGTGGCCACGCAGGGCCTGAGGCCGAGGAAAGGGGTGTGGGGGGGGGGGCGCGGGGAGCATCATCAGGAAGGGGGGACGGGGTTACAGGGTGGGCGGTGGGACAGGGCAAGCCGTGGGCGTGGCGGCCCTTGTGTTCGTGTGCGCATGAGAGGCGGATGGGGCGAGGCGGTGGACTGAGTCGGACCGTGTGATTTACGAGCCGTATGTCTTTCGCCGTGAACATGTTTGAAGAGGCGCCTGAAGTGCAGCGGTGTTGGCGTATCAAGTACAGTATACAGTATTGAGTCCTGGGGGGCGCTCTCCGTTTCGCTCGTGAGCTGCGTCAGGAGGTCCCTTTTGTAAGTTTGTAACCCATGCAATCTCTCAACGAATTCCATTCCGAGTCCACGGCCTCCGCATGCGGATCATCAGATGACAGGTGCCGCGGCCGCGATTCAGCGTTGCGCACTGCCAAGTGGCAGGCGTGTGATCGTGCGACCTGTCTCAGGCTGAGACTCTCAGGCCCACGCCCGAGAATGATGTTGAAGGAAGGAATCGAAACGCTTGCTGGTTGTGACTTTGTGTTGCAGCTGATTGTTGCTGCGTCGGCCTGGAGCCCTGGCGGCCACTGGATACTGTTGTAGGCATGATGGGGACTTTGGGAAGGCGAAGGGAAATCGTGGGCTCCTGGGGAAAAGCAATAAAGCAACCGCCGCTACTGCTTCTGTGCAAGTGCTTGCGGGGTTGGCCGCCGCTGTGCGTGGCTGTGCGCTCTCGAACAAGAGCAAGGTTTACGGTAGCTTGCAGGGGCTGCCGAAGTGGTGCCTTGGTGCTTTCCACACCTGGCGCTTCCCGCACCTTCATACATCATGTGTGGGCCCTTGCGGCGGCGTTCCTTGGCGAAGCAAGTAGCTGGTGTAATCGAGTCCCGAGAACCAAGGCACGCCCCCATGATGGCAGACCCCACACGGCCAGGGTCGCGGCACGGGGTCGCGGCCCTTCCCCCATGTATTCTTGACATTGGCATTACAGCAAGGTTGCTGAGCGCTCTGACATCCTGCGTCCCGTGGAAACGATGGAAGGCGGTGCATCATGCATCAGTGGCGCCACTAATGCCACGGCTGCTCTCACTCTCAGCCGCCAGTCCGCACCGCCAGTCCCATCGCTCGCATTCTCAAGGGCGCGCCCAGCCCCGCAGCCCCGCAAATGCGCCTAGGCAGCGTCGGCACAGCTTCGGCATTATGCACATGCAACAGTTGCGACCTGACGAAGAATCGCACAACACACAAGTTGCTACATCGCATACACTGTCTGTGCGCTATGTTTTCCTTGTGCTTTATAACACACAACTTCAACGTCCTGAAGCGAATGCGCCACAGGTCCGCGCCATGCCGAGGCTATACGGTACTGTAAAACCCACCCCCCAATGTATGGTTCTCGCGACGTACTGGCCTAGATAGCTACACACACCCCTCTTGCCGCCATCCAAGCCTTGCTCGGCGGGGGGCCGCCCTGTGTTCCAAGGGCCGCTCGCCCCCCCCTCGCTACACTTCTCCGCACCATCGTTGCACCCCCACACAAACACCGCCAATCCCAAGATTGCCTACCGTCTACCATTTCCTTAGCTAATCATGAGTGTAACCCCCCCCCCCCCGCCAACCCCACGCCCGGCTGCCAGCTAGCGTCAAGCCCGTCGAAAGCGAGGGAAACCGCATTTCCAGCGGCCCATGCGACACGACACACGCACAACCTCGCACGCGCGCGATCCATCACGCGCACAGTAGCCGACAGGATTGCAGTGCCATGCACGGCACGGCGTGCCCGTGTGTGTGTTTTTACACACACATCTATGCCCCCTCGCACACAACTGAATGCCCGTGCAGAGAGGCCTCCGGGTCGGGGTGCAAGACTTTGGTGTAGCTCCTGTCAGCAACAAGCACCACCGGGTTCCCGACGGCGCGGCCCTGCGCACTCCCTCCATCACCACCAATAACCCCAAGACAATTTGATTGATTGAACAAACCCTGCTCCGAGCGCCAGCCTTTCTGCCGCACACCCAAAAAAAGAGCGGCAGCCCGCTTCCATTCAGTAATCCATCGCGTCAGAGTGCTTGACGCTCAGGACATCACCGGGAGGGCATCCTTCATTTCTTCCCGATGCATGGGTGATGCCGTCAAATGCCCGTTCCGGATCCGATGTCGATCGGCTGCACATGAAGCCTGCACCTCAATAGCCCAGCAATTGTGCCAGCGCCAAGCCTCTCCCCCGCCCAGGCGTCTGGTCTGCGCATTGCTAAAAAGCACACAAGCGCGCCCGGTGGCAGTGGTGATAACAACTTTTGAAACCTACACACCTGCACAAGCCCTGTTCGCGACATAAATCGCAACTTGGTGCTCAAGTTCTAACTCGGCAATCCGTTCATCACTCTTTCGGAACGCGCAACACCCTCCCCCCCCCCCCCATCATGTACACTCACAACGAGCGCGTATCCCGAGCTCGGCTAGCCAGCCGTACCGTGGCGTTGGCGTTCATCAGACGGTAATCAGAGTTTCAAAATGCATCCATCCTGCCGGTTCCATGCATGAATGTTTACCTCCTTTGCAGCCTACCCTACGTCGCACTTTCTCATAAGCAAGCGTCTGGCTGGCAGACTAGGACAACTCGACACGCACACACACGGAGCGTGGTCAAACATGCCCCTGCCTGTGCTCGTCTGGGCGCACACGACGCCTCAATGCATGTGGGAAGCGCCGTGACACAAACACATCCTTGAGGATTCCAGCGTCAGAGCGCACATGAGAAGACCGTTGCAATCAGATCTGCACGGAATGCGTCAGCAGACAATCGCATACGGAATCTGGCGCCGCCGCCGCCAGGGTTCCGTGGCGCCAGGGTGGCACGGTGGGGTGGGACCTGCCCGAACCACGCATAGCGCATCATTCCAGAGCCCCAACGGCTCAAACAGGCAACACATATCTACACATACTCAACAACACATAAAAACAAACATGACTATCTCTCACGCGAACGCGCCCTTCACAGCACGCATGACTTTCCCAAACACGCCACGACCCTGACTCTTGCCGTCACCGCCGCTCCCGCTCACCCTCCCGCTCGCCGCCGCCGCCCCAGCGTTCGTGCCCTCCTCTCCCGACACGGGCGCGAGTCCCCCCGCACCCTCCTCCTCCATCGCCGCAGCCCTCGATGCCGCCGCCGCCGCCTCTCCGATGGCAAGCGGCGCGGCAACCTCGCTGAAAGCCTTCCTGTTGTCGCACTCGGCTGCCTCGCCCGCACCCTCGCCGCCGCCGCCGCCGCCGCCGCCCGCTGCGGCACCGCTCGGGCTGTCGGGCGCCGCCACAAAGTCCAGACTGGCAGAATACCAACCGCTGCTGTCGGCGTTTTGCTGGTGCTGGTGTTGGGCTGCCACCGCCGCCACGTCCGCAACCACCACGGGCGCCGCCGCCGGCGACAGCGGCGAGGGGCCGCCGCCGCCGCCGCCGCCGCTGCTGCCGTGTCCACTTGCCCTGACACCCACCTCCTCTGCAATGCTGCCAGAGCCCCTGCTGCCGCTGAGCGCTCCATTGCCAGAAGCCGCGTTCGGCAGCGACTCGCATGTGGCGGCGGCGCCGCCGTTGCTGCTGCTGTTGGCAGACAGCACTCGGCTCAGGCGGCTGCGGCCGCCGAAGAGCGAGCGCGTCACGTGGGGCGGCTGCGCCGCCGCCGGCGGCTGCGGCTGTGGTGAGGACACCGCTGGCGACAGGCTCGCCGCGCCCGGGCTGCTGACGATCTCGTCGTCGTTGTCCGCACCGGCGGCAGCGGCGGCGAAGGCGGCGGCGGCGGCGCCGCCGCCGCCGGCGAAGGCGCTGGCGCCGCCGGCGATGCTGTTGTTGGAGTGCATGGGTGACATTGGCATAACGGCTGTGATGTGACTGTGATGCGAAGAAGACGACAGCAGCGGCGGCGGCGGCACCGGCGACAGCCGTGACTGCACCCCGCCGCCGCCGCCGCTGCTGTTGGCGGTAAGCAGGAGCTGCCGCCCGCTGCCGCTGCGCGCCGCCATCGGGGCCGCCGCATCTGCCGCAGGGCCGGCGGCGCCGCTGCCGCTGCAGCTGCGGCTGTCGCGCCGCGACGGCGGCGTAGGCATGCCGCCGCCACTGCTGCCGCCGCCGCTGGCGGCGGCGGCCGTCGCCGTGCCGGGAAGCGTCAGCGGCGGCGGCGGCAGCGGCAGCGGCATGATGCGCCGCCGGCTGGTGCTGCCGCCGGTGCTGCCGCCTCGCAGGACGCCGCTGCCACCATCCACCTCCCCAGACGTGGACTGTGAGATGCCGGCGGCGCCGCCGCCAGCGCTGGCGTCAGCCGCGGCCCCGTCGACGGTGCCTGACGGCGACGTCAGGCGCTGCGCCCACAGCTGGCCGCCGCTGCCGCTGCCGCTGCCGCTGCCGCTGCCGCTGCCGCTGCCGCTGCCGACGCCGCTGCCGCTGCCGCTGCCGCTGCCGCTGCCGCTGCCGCTGCCGCTGCCGCTGCCAACACCACGCGCGCTGCGCACCCGTGCAAAGGCCGCAGGCGCCGCCGCCGCTGCCGAGGCGGCAGCGCCTGCCGCCGCCGCCAGGTCCGGCTGCTGCAGCGGCTGCTGTTGTGCAGAAGCCAGCGATGGCAGGAAGGGTCCCACCGCCGCACCGGCGGTAGGGGTGCCGGCGCCGCTGGCGCCGCCGGCGCCGGCAGCGCCGCCGGCCGCGCCAGCGGCGGCGGAGATGGCACTCTGGAAGCTGGGCGGGCCGGCGCTGTGCTCGCCGCCGCCGCCGCCGCCACCGCCGCCGCCAGCCTCGTTGTGGAGCCCCGCCGGCACGACGTCAGGGCCGGCGTCGCCATCGCCGCCGTCGGCGCCGCTTCCACCCGGGTTGGATCCTACCCAGCGCACCAGGCGCGCCAGCACCGACCCGCCCTGAGAGGAACGGCGGCTGCGGCCGTCGGCGCCCGCCGGCGACACAGCGGCATCCGCCGCCGCCGCGGCGGCGGCCCCACCGCCACCGTCCACGGATACGCGGATGGGGGCAAGGGCATTGGAGGAGCGCTGGCGGCTCGGCGGCCTGTCGCGGGCGGCCACCTGCGGCGTCGGCGACGCCGCAGCCCACGCCGCCTGCGGGCTCCGGCCACTGGCACTGCCGCCGCCGCCGCCGCCGGCAGCGAAGCCGCCGGGGCTGCTGGCGCGACCGGCGGCCAGGCCGGCGGCGGCAGCGGCGTTGGAGTTGCTGGACTGCCGCAGCAGCAGCCCCTGCAGCCCGGACAGGAAGCCGCCGCCGCCGCCACCGCCGCCGCCAGCACCGCCGCCGCCGCCGGTGCCGGCAGGCGACTCAAGAGGCACCTCCGACGCCGACTGCTGCTTCGCCGCTGCCGCCGGCACCAGCTGAGGCAGCATCAGTCCGCCGCCGCCGCCGCCGCCGCCGCCGCCGCCGCCGCCGCCGCCAGCACCACCGCTGCTGACAGACCAGCGCGCCGCGAGGCCGCTTCCGTCCCCAGAGCGGCTGGGCAGGCGACCTACGCCGCCGCCGCCACCGGCGCCGCCGCCGCCGCCGTGGTAGGCGCCGTACACACTGGCCGTACCCCCAGCCTCGTCCGGAATCTCCCCCGGCACAAACCCGCGGGCGCAATGGTCCGAGGCCGAGTGCTGGTGGTGGTGCTGTTGGTGCTGCTGTGGGTGGATGGAGCGCCGCTGCCCCGCTGCCGCCGCCACCGCCGCCGCCGCCGTCGACACGCCGCCCGATCCCGCGGCCGTCAGCTGCTGCGTCGCTGCCTCGCCGCCGGCGCCCGTGGCCGTGGCGCGCATGGGGCGCGCCGGCGCCGGCGCGGCCGCCGCTGCCGCCGCCGCTGCGGCGTAGTGATTGCCATACAATGCGCTGACGCTGACGCCGCCGCTGACCACGCCGCCGCCGCCGCCGCCGCCGCCGCCGCCGTCCTCTGCCGTCACCGGGTACGAGCCGGCGGTGCCGCTGCGTACGCCGCCGCCGCCGCCAGGGCCCAGGCGGCTCAAGATCGCCGTCTCACGCCGTACGGTGCTGGAGGGCGTCGCACCGCCGCTGCTGCTGGTGGGCGCCGCCGCCCAACCGCCACTACCGCTGCCGAAGGAGCCGAGCGAGCCGTTGGAGCCGTGCGGCGAGCCAGTGGGCCCAAACACGTGCTGCGGGCCGTGCATGTGGTTGGCGTGGTAGTTAGGGTAGTTGTAGTGGTTGTGGTTGTGGGCGGTTAGGTTGTCGCGCCCGAGCGAGTGGCCGAGCGGTAGCGGTTGGTGGTGGTGGTTGTGGTGGTGGTTGCCGCCGCCGCCGCCGCCAGCTCCGCCGCCGCCGCCACCCGCGGCGGCGGCGCCGCCGTGTGGTGGCGGCGCCGCCGGACCGGCCTGCAGCCGTGCCACCAGTGCCGAGGCGGTTGACGAAGGCGGCGCGGCGTTCCACGTGGCGGCGGTTGGGAGGTTGCCGGTTGTCATCATGGGGTCATCAGCATCGCAACTGAACACGCCACCGCTTTGTGGCGGTGTTGGATTCAACATGCCGCTAGTCATTGGCGGCAGCGGACCACAAACCGCCGGGCCACTCACGACGGGTCCCGCCGGGGGATGCGCACCGCCGCTGCCGCCAGCGCGGCCAGCGCGGCCGCCGCCGCCTCCAACGCCGCCCATGCTGACGACGGCGCCGCCGCCGCCACCACTGTAACCATAACCGTTGTGACCGTTGTGGCCGTTGTAACCGCCGCCCACGGGGCCGCTGACGGGGCAGGAGGGCGTGACGTGCAGGCCGGCGCGAGGCGCGTTGCCCCGAGGCATGTGACCTGCATGAACCCCGTACGGCTGGCCTTGAGCGCCGCCGTACATGCCAGCACCGCCGCCGCCGCCAGCCGCGTACGGCTGCTGCATGCCGTACTGCTGTGAGCCGTACTGCTGCTGCTGCTGATGTACACCGTACTGCGGGTGTGCGTACTGCTGCGGCTGCTGGTAGCCACCAGCGGCGCCGCCGCCGTACGGCGCCGTCGCCGTGTAGCCGCGGTGCAGTGCCGTGGCGGCCGCGGTTGGCTGCCCAAACGGCATCGGGCCATCAGTGTACTGCTGCTGGTACTGCTGCTGGTACGGATAATCGTACTGCTGCTGCTGCTGGTCGTTGCACGTGCCGCTGTACAAGCCGTACACAGCGCCGCCGCCTTCCTCGGCCCCCGCGCCAAACATGTCGCCGCTGCGTGGCGGCGGCGGCGCCGGGCCGGATCGCGGCGGCGGCAGCGGCATCACCGCATCGTCGCACTCTGCAGCCTCCACCTCGGCATCCGGGCCGCCGTCAGCAGTGGCGGCGGCGGTGGCGGCGGCGGCTGCAGTGGCGGCGGCGGCGTCCCTGGGTCCCGCGGGTCGCGATAATGAAGTCGACAGCGCCGGCACACTGTTGACAACCGTCGGCAACGCCGCCGCCGCCATGGCGCCGCCGGTACCGCCACTTCGTACGGCGCCGCCGCTACCGGCGCCGCCAGCAGCACCGGCGCCGCCGGGCTGATGCGGTGACAGGAGCCGCGCGCCGTAGCTGCCCGCCGGCGCCGTGACGGGCGAGAGAGCCTGCACCTCCTCGTCCCCGGGAGTGGCGGGCGCAGCCACGTGGGCTTGTGGCGGCGGCGCCATCGGCGCCGCTGCCGCCGCCGCCGCTGCCGTACCCGCCTTGCCGCCACCGCCAACGGTGGCGTCGGCGGCAGTGGTGCTCCTCTCACCCACATCCGCCGCCGCCGCCGCCGCCCCCTCGCCGCTGCTGCCCCGCATCGGCACGCGGCCGCGGGGTCCCTGGCCCGGGCCAGGGACCCAGCCCTCGCCCGCACCGCTGGCACCACCCAAGCCCTGCCTGCTGCCACTCGCCGCCTCGCCACCCCACTCCTCCTGCTCCTGCTCCGCCGCCTCGTGCTCCCCCATGGTCACGTCGCCGCCGCGGCGGTTAGCGCTGCCTCCCCCTCCTCCCCCTCCCCCTCCCCCTCCTCCCCCTGCTGCTCCCCCTCCTCCTGCTCCTGCCCGGCGCTGCTCGGCCTGGGCCAGGTCGTACAGGCGCTCCAGCTCGGAGCCGCGGAGGAGCTTGGGCACCGTCCCTGTGCGGGCCGGGTGGCAGTGGTGGAAGTTGCAAGGATGTTTGAAAAAGCGGTACGGGGGTGGGGGGGGGGCGTGGCGTGGCGTGGCGTGTCAGCAATGGGCCGGTGATTAGTCAGTACCGCTAAACGGCACCGGGTGGGTGGCGTGCATGGGCTGCACAGATGGGACCCCGAGGAGCCCCGCAACACACGCACACTCGTGCAACAAGCATTCACTTCGACCACAATCACTAACCCGCAACCTCCCGCCCCTCCTCTCGCCTCCCGCCCCTCCTCCCGCGTTCCTCCCTCCCCCCTCCCTCCCGCCTGCCCCCCGCCTCCCCCACAGCACCACTCACAGAAGTAGGGCAGCTGCAGCAGCTCCCCCGCTGTGGGCCTCAGCCGCGGGTCGGGCTGCAGGCACGCCGCCACCAGCGCCGCAAGGCCCGCAGAGCAGCCGCCGCCCTTGCCGTCGGCTGCGGAAGGCACACACACGGGTAAACCCCACATGGGTGTAAGCATAAGCATGAGCAAGGATCCAACCAAGGATCGCGAGGACAATCGCGCAGCCAGCACGTGGCAATGTCAAATAGTGCAGGGGCTGGAGTAAGGAACACGAAACACCGTGCGCCCGCTCCCCACCCCACCCCACCCCAACCCAACCCAACCCAACCCCACCCCACCCCCAGGCTGGTAGTTACAAGCCCACACCCCACCCCCCACACCCCCCCCCCCCCCACACACACACCCACCTGGGCACAGCCGCTGCTTGAGTGTGCGGCCTGCGGGCACCAGCGGCGGCAGTCCCGAGAGCTGCGGGTGTGCGGCGGCGCGTGCGGCCAGCGGCTCCGGCAGTGGGCCGAAACAGCGCATGATGCGCCACAACTGGTCGGCGGTGGAGTTGCCTGCGCGCGGGTGTGGGATGTACGGTACTGTTGAGATTAGGGTGGGTTCAGACTTGTGGTTTCAGCACTCCGTTCTCTCTCCACATAAACAGCTACCCCCCCTCCTCCTCCTCCACACACACATACAAGGCGAACACACACACACACACACACACACACACACACACACACACACACACACACACACACACACACACACGCACCCGGGAACAGCGGCTGCCCCACCGCCAGCTCCGCCACGGTGCAGCCCAGGCTCCAGATGTCGGCGGCGGGGCCGTACAGGTCACCCACCAGCACCTCTGTGGGGGCGGTGGGGGGGTTGTGTGGGGGGGTTGTGTGGGGGGGAGGGGGGTTACATTCATGATTATTTAAGAAGTGAAGGCGGGGGGTAGCATGAGGGGAATAGCCGTTCATGTGGAGCGAAGTATGAAGTGAGTGGGAGGGGGGTTGCCCGTCGTTGCAGCCGTGGGAGTAGGGTTGAGGGGCGAGAGGAGGAAACAGACACAGGCTCATGCGGATGCCGAACAAATGCTTGCAGGGCCAATTTCCCACTTCTCGCTTCCCCCTCTCCATGTCTCCCCCTCTCCCTCTCCCTCTCCCCCCCCTCCCTCTCCCCTCCCCTGCGCTCACCCGGAGAGCGGTACCAGCGAGTGAACACGTAGCTACTCAGTCGCTCAGCCTCCGTAGGCCCGCAGCGCGTGGGCCGGGCAAACCCAAAGTCACACAGCTGCACGTGCAGAACCGTGCCAGTGGCGGTGCCGGCGCCGCCGCCGGCCTCGCCCTGCGCTCCGCTGCTGCTGCCGCCTGCGGCGTCCGCCATGGCTGCTACGCCTGCTGCTGCTGCGGCGGCGGCCGCGGCTGCGGGTCCGGAAGTGGCGGTGGCGGTGGCGGTGGCGGCCGCGGCCTCGCCCAGGAGGATGTTGGCAGGCTTCACGTCTCTATGGCAGATCTGTGACAGCGGGGGCGGCAGCGGGGCAAGGGGCAAGGGGCAAGCCTTTCATGCGTAGAACGGAGCGTGATGTGTGTGGCCGCATGCACGCACGTGCCCCAGACCAGCCAAACCCAGGACCCAAAGCCCCGAAGCCCCACGCCCCGCGGCCGCAAGACGCCTACCCCAGCCGAGCGCCGACCCTGTACCAAATGTACGATGGCGGTAGCCGCCAACCGCCGCGCCAACCGGCCAACCAACCGGCCAACCAACCAACCAACCACCGCCCACCTTTCTGTTGTGCAGGTAGTTGAGCGCCTGCAGGACCTGGTACACCAACAGCCGCAACCGCTCCGGCGGCAGGCCCTGTCGTACACCGGCAGCGTGGAGTGAGTGTTGGTGGAGTTATGGGGAATGTGTGTATGTGTATGTGTGTGTGTGTGTGTGTGTGTGTGTGTGTGTGTGTGTGTGTGTGTGTGTGTGTGTGTGTGTGTGTGTGTGTGTGTGTGTGTTGGCCACCGGTAGTGAAAGAGGTCGGCGGCACACGCATGCATCCGAATCAGATCACACACGCTTCCATGTGTGGCACGTGGCACGTGATACGTTGCGTGCATGCGGCGGTTGTGCACACGCACGCACACACACACACATTTTGTTGTGTTTTTACACACACACACACACATACACACACACGTTTTGTTGTGCTTTCACACACACACACACACATACACACACACACACACACACACACACACACACACACACACACACACACACACACACACACACACACACGCGCGCGTGCCCTCACCTGCGGGTGGGCGTACAGTTCGCGGTAGGCCGAGCGGCCCACGAAGGGAAACACCTGCGTTGAAGAGCACAAGGAAACGTAAGCGCAAAGACGGTGTGCCGTATGCGATGGAAACACCTGTGTGTGAGTGCGCCCCAGGTGAACACAGACAGGCAGGGGAATCAGGGGAAGAGAGGGCGGGTTAGCCAACTGGCCACTTGCAAGCCAAGGGGGTGTAGAGGTCTCAGACCGCACACGCGCACGGCGACGACGCAGTCTACGTGCTATCAACAGCCGCTTCGCCACCTCAAGTGTCTAATTACTCCGTCTTCCACGGCCATTCCACGCCCCCCCCCACCCCCGAGACGATTCCTTGGGACCTACTCGTTTTGGGCTCCACCCCACCCCACCCCACCCCACCCCACCCCACCCTCCCGGCCCCTTTGCCCGGGCCCCTTCCAGCTGCCGTACTCCAGCCACCGCGGCCCCCGACCGTCCCCCTCCCCCACTCCCCACTCCCCCATCCCCGAGCCCGCGCCACCGGCTCCCACCATGTAGACCCGTCCGCTGCCTGTGGGGGCAATGTGGGCGATGGGGGCAGCGCGTGAGCGGGTGTGAGGGGGTATAGACGGGGTCGTGTGCGAGCCATATCTCTGACGCCGTCCACCAACACGCACACACACACACACACACACACACACAGGTTGCCACGTTGCGCTGGGGTTGCTGCGGCCTTCACGCCCCCATCCTCGTCCCCGCCGCCACGTACCCACGTCCTTACCTCCCCACGCACCGATCACCACCACCACCACCCACGAGGCCACAACACAACATACCCGCCCATCCACAGCCCAACAGCCCCCATCCTCCTGCCACCTCCCCCCCCCTCCACCGCCTCGGCACTTCACTTCATATTTGATACACACCATCCCATGGATGGCTACCCCCTCCACCGCCCCCCCTCCCGACACACACACACACGCACACACACACACACACACACACACGCACGCACACGCACACACACGCACACACACACGCACACACATGTACACACACACACACACATGTACACACACACACATGTACACACACACACACATGTACACACACACACACACACACACACACCTGTGGAGAAGGCGTCCAGCAGGGGCACGACGTTGGGGTGGCGGCAGGACTTGCTAAGGGGCGGAGGAGGGGGGAAGAAAGAGGAAGGGAGGAGCAGGGGGCGTGAGCGCGGGCACGTGCTGGGGGAGCAGCCGGGCGGGCTCGGGAGCGGATGACTGAGGAGGCCGGCCGGCTTGCTGGTGTGTTGGGTGGGCGTATGGGGCGTGGCACACGGACGTCCGTCTTCACCTGCTGACTCTGCTGGCACCCACAGCAGCATCTAGCCCAGCAAGCAGCCGCATACAAACAAGAGCACACACACACACACACACACACACACACACACACATACAGCTTGCTTGCTGCACGCCGCCCTCTTCCACCGCTGCCATTTCACATGTCCGTGACACTTCTGTGCTGCCGCCCAATGCCTTTCCCTTCCCACGCTTATAGGTGAGAATGGATGTGGAGTCGTCGAGACTTAGGGGGAGTTGTGCCCGGTAAACGTTGTTAGCGCGTCGCCGACGCGGAGCATGGCAGCGCATGCGGGTGCACCTCGGAGACGAGGCTGAATGCCAAACGCCCGGGTAGGGGGTTCCAGGCAACGTATGCGGGTAAGTATACTCAAGGTGACAACTGGGGCAACATCGCCCAACGCGGAGCTCGGTAACCGGCGTAGGTATTGGTCCGTAACTGCGCACGCGTGTTCAGCGGCTTTGTTCCGTTTGTTTTTGTGTTTAACACACACACATACACACACACACGTTTTGTTGTGCTTTCACACACACACACACACACACACACACACACACACACACACACACACACACACACACACACACACACACACACACACACACACACACACACACACACACACACACACCATTGAGGCAATCGGCACAAAGAATGAAACGACTCACAGGGTTCGGATCTCGCGCAGCGCCAGAGCCATCACCGTGGGGTGCTCGTGCGCCTGCTTGAAGGCCTGGTGGGGGGTTACAATCATGATTAGTTAAGGAAGTGGTAGACGGTAGACGGTAGCGGGGGAGAGGTGTGTAGAGGGAGCGAGGAAGGTTAGCCAAACACCACACACCACACGCCAGTGACCCGGCCCCCGCCCCCTCCTCCGTGTTCGTCCACTTGCCAAACCTTGTAACAAACCACGCTTGCAACCCCCTCCCCCTCCTCCTCCCCTCCGCCTCCCGCGGCTTGCCTTCACGGCGACGCGCGCGCCGCTGCGGTTGTCCTCGCATTCGTAAACCACCGCATACGTGCCCTGAGGATGTGGCAGTTGAGAAACAGTTTGATGGACGAGCGTCAGGAAGTTGGCCGGGGTGGTACGGGACAGGTTTCACATGTGAAGAAGTACAGGATGACGTGAAAGAGCAGGTGCGCGGGACGTGCAGCACGCTCCAACAGGCAGCCGCATTCGCGGTTCGTGCGTGCCAAGTGGCCAAGGGATATAGCACAGCACGTTGCAAGGCTGCAGCACATGCGGCTTCTCACCTCGCCCACGGTCGTCAAGTAGGTGAAGGACTGCGGCAGCGGGTGAAGGAAGGCACGGGGGCGGGGGTTTGGGGAGTTTCGGTGCGAGAAGTGAGGGGCCGGTGTCCAGGTTAGCGCAGCGAGGCGTAATAGTATGCTGCACGAAGTTCTGCAGGTCAAGGCCCAACCAGTCTCCAGAGGCTGCGTCGCGCGAGGCGAGTAAACCATGACAGTGACGCGCGGGTCCTAACTTGGGCTGCTTAAGAGCATCGCGCCTTGCGTTTCATTATGTATGGCGACCCGTCCTCAACACTAGTAAGAGGCCCAGCGGCCGGTGACAACATCCAAAGCACAAAAACGCGTGCAGGTTTGTACTTAGTGACAGTGGCGCAGTTACTCAAGGCTTTGTCACCATACCAACATGCTTCAACCATGTCTCGCCCAAATAGCGCACTTTCAGAAGTCCATGCTTCAGCTTCAGCAGGCTGGTCGGCTTACCTCCAAACCTCCACCCGTAGTGCTCTTCTTCCATGTAACACGCATTCTTTGATGCTGGCGCTCAGCAGCAACTGAGCTGTGAGCGCCTTCCTGACGAACCTTCTCAGGCGGCACCTGGCCTGAACTACAATCGTATACTTATAAAACTATCCATTTCGCTAATTGCTGCTAGGCGTGGCCCAGAGCGGCCAGGGCGAAGCGTAGCCAACCACTCCTGCGCCGGAGCCCGAGGAATTTCAACAGCAACTTCAGTACTGGTTATGAAGCAGTAATACGTGTACGCTGTCTTAAACCGAGAAACGCGCGGCATTTCGGTCTGACGGCCATACACTCGGAACGATGATGAACGACAGGGAATGAACGGAGCTCGATTGCGCACGGGGATGCATTTACGCTAATGGAAGATCAGAAACAGCCCTTAACTTTCAGTTTCAACCGAGCGAGAACGCTGAACAGTCGGACCAGTCACACCCCGCCCGGAAGACATCCTGCTGCATCTCGACGCGGAGCGCAGAGCACCGACGCAGGCGCAGTCTAGTTGCACAAGCTTGGGACCTGACGATCTGATGATGTTGTGATCTGTCGCTACCGTGCGTCACAGCGTCAGGCTAACCGCTTGTTCCAGGCTGCTAGGTGCCCCGTGAGGTGCCCGAACCTGTACTTTTGAGCTCCGGCACCCGAGGTCGTGGGCGGCGCCCCTCCAGCTTCCCGCTTCCAACAACCGTAATCCTGCGAGGTCTAATGAGGCCTTGGAATGTCCAGGTGCTCCAGCACTGCCCTTGGACAACAGGCCACCAGAGGAGCTGCCAGGGGAACTGGTACCGTGTGCAGAGGGACACACGCATCCAGGCAGTGCTGATGGCAACCCTTTGGGATGTGCCAGCACCGTGTGCTGGCGCCTAGCGGGAATACGTTGATGGTCCATGTTTTGCGCGTATGAACACGACTGAGCGTGAAACGCTGTGCTCGCGTCGGGTGCGTTGGCTTTGGGGATTCCCCTGGATGGAATCCCGCCCATTTCACAGAGGGGTGGAAGGTCTGCGAACCTGTCAAGCGATTAGCACGTATGATGTGTCGGGGAAACCCTCCCCTTTTCGCGACGGCCTTGTCGTACTGGTTTGTCAGTTGGTTATTGGTCGTTGGTCCGGAGGGGCTCCCATGGGTTCCAGGGCATGGGGTCAGGCATTTGTTTCCTAACCCCCCCTGGAGAGTGTAACTGTTGCTACGTCCCTCCGAGCCTATTATTCATTTATTCAGGGTCTGTGGCGTTGTTCGCATGGTTCGTCTGGTTTGTCGCATGGCTCGTCTTTAAAAGCATTTGCAATGTTATGGTCCGGCAGGTCCGGAAGGGATTCGGCGAGGGGACCTCCCTTATCCAGGACTGCCCCGTCTTTGAACCGTCGCATCCTATGCGGGCAGGGTCGGTAAAGGAAGTCATGTGCGAGACTGCGGCCTGCGGGATAATACTGGTACTGTAGACATTACAGGCTCTCCCTGTCTTTCTGTCACACGCAAGGTCACACGTTGCACACGGTACCGTATCCGCTCACACAAAGAATCCAAGATGCTGCATTCTCATCCAATTCCCCATTATTGACGAGTGTTGCGGAACTAATGCGTACGTAGACCAGAGCGGAAGGCGGAGTGGGCTTGCAGGCGGCACGAGAGTAGGCAGTCAGTAGCGCAAGTTGCGAATTCCCATGTTACCTCGTAACCGACGGTAAACGCTGTGGACGGTCGCGCCCATGGCTGGCTGACGGAAGCTGGCTGCTGTATGGGGATGGGTGGGCTGGACGACGCCGGCCGGGCTGGCGTTTGGGACTACCAGAAAGGATGCGCCCGAAACCAACCTGGAGAACACCAGCGCCACCGGTGCCCAGCACGACATGTAAGGGAGGGAGGGAGGGACAGGAGGCGTGATGCACTGCAGCGTAGAAGCTATGGCGCGAGGCGCGAGGCAAGCAACGTCAACCCCAAAGCAACCGCGAGGACATGGTGCGCAAGCCGGGCTGCGGGCTGTGGCTGTTATGGCTGTGCGCTGCGCGGGGTGACTAAACGAAGAACAAGCTAAGTACGGGGACGTGATGGATGCGGTTAAATGAGCAAGGGCGCCGGGCGGCCGAGGAAGTAACGACAGCGCGATCGCTGCATGGCTCATCCCGGTCGCACTGCGGTCGGCATGGGCGCGTGCGGTGCATGCCATGCGACACCAGGAAGCCACAAGCAGCAAACGCAAACGAATCCTCCGCAGGGGCGGCAAGGGACGCAAGCATACGCAGACAAGGAGGCAAGGGGTGCAGACAGCAAGCAGTTGACGGATGCGGACCGCATTGTCAGGAAACCGGCAGCCGCACGGGGCGGCGGCTGCCGGCCGGGTGGGGGCAGGTGCGTTAGTGGGGTGTGCATGCGCGGGCTAGGGGCACTGCAGGCAAGGCACACGGTACACGACACACTGAAACCCCTGGATCGGCCGGTATCGCCGGTGGCGTCATCTCCAGAGGGCTGTGTATGGGTTGGGAGGCCGCCGCCGCGCACGCCCGCAACGAATACTCCTTTTGGGATGACGCGATGGCGACACGCCGCCATGGGGGCGGCGGCACGTGACCAAGGCGGCCGCGGGGGCGGCGGCACGTAGCCGAGGCGGCACGTGACCAAGGCGGCCGCGGGGGCGGCGGCACGTAGCCGAGGCGGCCGCGGGGGCGGCGGCACGTAGCCAGGGCGGCCGTGGGGGCGGCGGCACGTAGCCAGGGCGGCCGCGGGGGCGGCGGCGCAGAACCAGGGCGGCCGCGGGGGCGGCGGCACGTAGCCAGGGCGGCCGCGGGGGCGGCGGCACATGAACCCAAAACCAAGTAGACAGAACCCAGGAGTAAACGGGCGGCCGCGGGGGTGGCGTAGATGACCCCGCGGGTTGTCGCAGAGGGCGGCATGTCCGCCGGGGGCGAAGCGTGCGCGGGCGGCGAGGATTGCGCGATGACCGGCTCCGCGATGCCGGATGCCTCGGTGACCTCCACGCGGCGCCGTTTGCTGTTAGCCATGCTGATGCCCGGTACGGATAGACACAAGTAGGTAAAAGGTTCAGGCTGACTGACACCCAGAGCACTACATGGAAGGCGGAACGGCGAGTGCGGACGAAACGAGTGTGTGTGGTCGTCTAAGGCAGTAGGATGCAGGCTGCAATTGCTGTCTGATCGAGAACGGATAAGTGGACGTTAAACATAGCGCGCAGCCATGTAGTGAACCAGTACAAGATCTCCATTCTCCAACATGGTTTTCATGCCAGTCACCGCCGCCAGGACTCGAAACACAACAGGCCAGCCTCTCACAGCGTGCGGCATCTCTCCCCGCCCCACATGAAGAGCACGGCAATCACCGATCCTTAACGCGCACACAGGAGCCCACATTCCAATCAGAAGAAGACACCATCACTCTCAGCAGGGATGAATACGATTGCAGGCACATCACGTCCCAAACTGGGTTGTCAAACGTCAATCTGGGTGGCGCGACTGACCGAAACCTGTCAGGAGGGAGCATCATGACTCCCATGCATGCCAAGGTTGGTCGGTCGGCCATGCCTCTCCAACACAACTTATGCCGCGGCCGCTCACTCCATCTCAGGAGCTACAGCCTTTAGGCCTTATTAAATCGTGTCAGGCCGTGCTTAGCTGTGTTGCAAGTTTTGTTAAAGAAACGTGTGGTAAATGTTATGTACGTGTCGCGTGAGTGTGTGGGCGTACATGCGTCCAAAACAAGTCGGTCCTAAAAGTCGTGCCAGGATACGAATGTGCGCGGGAAACAGGTGCGACCACTCTGCATGCCTCTCATGCCACAAAACACACCGTGTCGCGTCGTGCTCCTAACCCCATCTCCCTCTTCCCCTCACACGTTGCTGGTGGATGCCCGGCCCCCCACTGTAGCAGCCTGCGCGTGGGTAGCAGTAGCAGCAACAGCAGCCGCAGTGGCGGAAGTAGCAGAAGCCGCGGGGGCGGCAGTAGCAGAAGCCGCGGGGGCGGCAGTAGCAGAAGCCGGTGCGCCGGTTGTAGCATTGCCAACAGACGGGTGCCGCGTTTGCGCCGCCGCCGCCGCCGCCGCCGCCTCCATGCCACCCATTGGGCCTGACGCCACGGCTGCAGCAGCGTCGCCACCGGCGGCAGTAGCAGCAGCCTGAAGCTGCGGCAGTAGCACCGGCTGTGGCGCTGACAGGATGGCTGCTGGGGGATGCACGTCCGCAAACGCGTTCTTTCCGCCCTGTTCCTGAGCCGCGGCGGCGCCGCCACCACGGCCGCCGAAACGACCGAAGCAGCCGCCGCCGCCGTCACCGCCGCCACCACTGCCAGCGCCGCTGCCACGGCATGACGCGATCTTGGTACGGAGTACGGCCCACACCTCTTTGAGGAGCAGGTACAACCGCCGTACCTCGTACAACAGTACGGCGGCCAGCGTGAGGAAGAACAGGGCTGTGGAGGAGAGGGGAGGGGGGTGGCAGAGGAGGTGGCACGGGGGGGGGGGGGGGTACACTCATGATGAGAAGAAGCGAGTTGTAGCCAGGCACATTGGCACAGCAAGCGCGTCGTTTAGGGGGGGGGATGGTGCATGCTCACAGGGAGAGGAGGGCGGGCGTATGGTCACAGAGAGGGGGAGCGGCACATTGACACAAGGGCACAAGAAGGGCAAAGGCGGAATCTGGGAAGGAGGGATTGCCACAGGACGGCAGGCACCACCTCTGTGCACCCCTGAGAGCATAACGCGGTTTCTAGAGATGTACGGAAAGCCTAAAGAGGAGCCCGCATTACGGTTAGTACGGTTAGAAATGCCCCTCACCTATCATGGCGAAGGTGGCGGCGCTGCTGTGTACGAAGCGGTTGGCAACCGCCGTGGCGGCCACAAAGATGCCGAGCTCGGCGGCGTGGCACACAACCTCCATCGCCGCCAACTGCCATTCGGCGTACGGCCAAACCGCCAGCAGGTACACCAGCATAACCACCTGCAGCGGTTAGGGTGGGGCGGATTAGAGGATACGGATGAGGAGGAAGATGGTGGTGGAGGTGGGGGTGGAGGTGGAGGTGGCGGACAGGCGACACAGGTTGGTGCGTGTGTCGCGTGATTCCGCGTGAGCAAGCGGCATCTCCATCACCTCTCATCCTGCTGACTGCCTCCACACACACACACACACACACACACACACACACACACACACACCGCCCCCTCTGCCTGTGCTCCGCTAGTTCGGCTTGTTTCGGTTGAGTTTGGGCTGGTATCTACAACCGCCCTCCCTGCCTCCCTGCCTCCCAGCCGCTGCCAACCGCTCCCAACCGCTCCCAACCGCCACCTCACCTGCAGCCCCAGCAGTGTGCCCAGCTGCGCCCAGCTCTGCTCCCGAAGCCCCCAGTACCCCAGCGCAGCCGCGCAGCCCGCCTTGTGCGTGAAGTTGAGGGCGGTGGCCACCAGGCGAGCCGGCCGCTGGGCGCGTGTCAGCTGCTGCTCGGGCTCGGACTGCGTTTTGGAGTGACGGCGGGGAAAGTGTGCGTGGCAAGGATGTGGAAGGGGAGGGGGAGAGGGGAGGGAGGTCAGGGTGGGCACGCACGGTTGGGGATGGTTACACGGTGTGCATTGCTAGTACCGTACCTTCTCAGGATTTATCCCTTGCGTCCCTCAACCCATGCACAATTATGATTCATCCCATACACAATTAAGCTCTCACTTACCCCCAACATGTCCTCAAACAGGAACTCGAACATGGCCATCAGCCGCGGGCTCGGCAGTAGCAGCCGGCTGCAGCCGCCACCGCCGTCGCGGCCGTAGCCGCGGCTGTAGCGGTAGCCCGTGACCAACGCCACCGAGCGCCGCCCGCCGCCGCCAGCGGCGGCGGCGCCGCCACCGCCGTCGGTCTGCAACACGATGTCCTCGTGAGAGGAGAACTTGCGCCTGGCGGCGGCGTCGGCATCAGCGTCGGGCAGAACGAAGAGGTCTTCGCCGGCGGCAGTGCTGATGATGGCGGCGCCGCCAGAGAACTGGTGCGGGTCGGCGCCTGGCGGCAGCGGCGCCTTGCCACGGCGGCGCGCCGCCGCAGCGGCGGCGGCGTCGCGATCACGGCGACGGAAGGAGTCTCGGTTCCATGGCTGCGTGCCCTCGCCGTCGCTGTCGGTTGTATCAGTGGCGGCGCCACCGGCGGCGGCAAGCTGCGAGGCGTAGCGGGTCCGCCAGGCACCGGCGGCGCCGGCGGCAGCGCCGCCGCCGGCGGCAGCGGGGTCTTCCTCCGTCGCCTCCGCCACGGGACCAGCGGCGGCAGAGCCGCCGGCGTCGTTGTTCAGCCAGCCGTTGCTGCGGGCCTGCTTCTGCGGCGGCTTCGCCGCCGCCGCTGCGGCGGCGGCGGCGGCCGCCTGCGCTTTGGCCTCCGCCGCCGCCGCGTCGGCGCTGGGCGTCGCGACGGGGACAGAGCCGAAGCGCAGTCCGCGTCGGTCGGCCGCCGCCGCCGCAGCAGTACTGCCGTCGCCGCCAGGGGACGCCGCGTCACCCAGCGTGACCATTCGCCGCACGCGCGCCCGGCGGGCCAGCATCCCCGCCGCGCCGCCGAGTCCGTCGCCGTACACTGGCTCGGAGCTCGCCGCCGGCGCAAGGGAGGTCCGCGAGCGCTGCAGCGACGCGCCGCCGCCGGCACCTGCCGCTGCCCTGGCCGACGCCGTCGACGGCAGCGGCGCCATGCCTACCGTGCCCGCCGCCTGCCGCTCCGCCGCCGCGGCGGACGCGTTGGCGGCGGCGGTCGCGGCAGCCGCCGCCGCCTGCAGGGAGGCCGGCGGCGGCGTGGGCAGGAAGAAGCCACGCTTGCCCGCCATTGGCGGCGACAGCGGCGGCGATGGCGGCGACGATGACGCCGCCGCCGTGGCGGCGACCTCCGCCGCCGACACCACCGCAATTCCCATCTCGTCCACCTCCGTAATGCGCGGCGGGCGCGGCGCGCCGGCCGACGCCGCCACCGCCGCCGGCACGTTGGTGGGGGTGGAGCCCACGCGCGGCCGCGGCTGGCGCGGCGATCCCGGCGCATCATTGACGTCAGCGGCGCCGCCGCCGCCAAGGGACATGCCGCCGACGCGCGGCCTGACGGCGCCGCCGTTGACGGGGCCGGCAGCGGCGATGCCGCCGCCGGCGAGGCCGCTGAGGCTGCCAGGTCGCGATGCAGACGCCGCCAGGACGCGGCGGCTGGCGCCGCCGACGCTGCCGCCCACCACGCTGCCCGCCACGCTGCCGCCGCCGCTGCCGCCGCTTGCCACCAGCTGCTCCTTCTGAAAGCCGGGCATCTGCGACGCAACCGCCGCCGCCTCCTCGGGAAGCACGTTCAAGCTCTGGCGGTCGGCCGTGCCGGGCACAGACGCCAGCCCAATGGCACGGCTGCCGTTGCTGTTTCCGCTGCCGCTACGCGACGTGCCGCCGCCGCCGCCGCCGCCAGCCGCCGCCGCCGCCACTGCCTCGGCGTTCAGAGCCCGGCGGGAGCGGACGTCGGCGCCTGACGTCAGCAGGTTTGCGAACGGCAGCGGAACAGTGCCCGGTGCCGGCAGCGGCGGCGGCGCGTCGCCGTCGCTGGCGTTACGCAGCGAGCCGGCGGGGCGGCGCACGCCGCCGCCGACGCCGACGGCGCCGGCTGTCATCGCATTGTTGGATCCGTACGACATCTGGCGGGATCCACCTTCGTTGGATCCAGATCCGGGGCGGCTGCTGCCGTCGTGGGCGGGCGAGATGGCGCCGGCACGGCCGGCGGTGCCGGCGAACATGGCGTTGGCGCCGCCAGCGTAGCCGCCGGCGCCTTCGGGAGGGCTGCCGGCGCGGGAGCCCGCAGGCCCAAAGCGGCTGGCACCGGCGCCGCCACCTCGCATGGCGGCGCCGGAGCTCATTGCATTGTAGTCCCCATCTCCAGGCGAGCCGGAGCGGGATCCGAGGCGGCTGGCGGCGGCGGCGCCGCCACCGCCGGCGCTGGCACCGAATGAGGCGGCGCCGGAACTCATGGCATTGCCGCCGTTGCCGCCGCCATGGCTGCTGCTCCTCCCCTTGGCGCCGTCGTCAGAGGGCGTGCGGGTGCCATTGGCGAAGCGCACGCCATCGGTGCTGCCGCCGCGGCTCCCACGGCCGCCGCCGCCGCCAGCGCCGCCAGCGGCTGCATCAACGCCAACGCCGGCGGTGGCGGCGCCGTCGTCTGGTACCGAGAACTTGCGCCAGTGAGGCCCAAACTGGTGCGTGTCCTCGCCAGCGGCGGCGCCGCGTGGCGAGCCGGGCGCGGTGGCGGCGCCGCCGCCTGCGGCGGTGGCGGCGCCCGCGGCTGGCAGCAGCGGCGGCAGCGGCAGGTGGCGTCCGCTGCCCGGCAGCGCCACCAGCGGCGGCAGCGGCACCACGCCACCGCCGCTGCCACCCACGCCGCTGGCTACCGTCGGCGGAAGGACACCATCAAACTGCTTCCAGTGCGGGCCGCGGGCGTATCGGTCATCCTCCGAGGGGACGTCGGCTCCCGCCGCCACCGTGGCGGGCGCCGCCATCGCACCGACGTCAGCACAGGCACCGCTGGCGGCGCCGCCGCCGCCGCCGGTCGCGGTGCCTCCGATGTCGGCGGCTGTGGCGATGGAGACGGTGGAGGGCCGGGGGCTGGTGCGGTCGGCTCGCTCAAAGGCGGAGGGGCGGGGCGAGGCGTAGCTGGAAGTGGTCATGGGCTCCTGCGGCAGCACATATACACACGCGTGTGTTTTGCATGTCTGTGTGTGAGTGTGTGTGTGTTGCCCTGCCGTACAGACAGCCCTCCTCACACAGGATGCATTTGACACATTGTTCGGCACAAGCAAAGCTGCCCAACACAGTAATACACCGTACTCGCGTGTGACTCACCACAAGCGTGAACTGCGGCACCATCCATGCGCGCGCCAGCGCCAACCACCACAGGAAGGCCGCGTACGGCACAACCGCGATGGTTAAAACGCAATACGCCGCAGTACGGCTGCCGTGCCAGTCGGCGGCGGGCCCGCCTAGCGCCATGCAGGAATAGAATGTAAGGGCCACCAGGATCAGACCAGCGATGGTGGTCTCGAGGCGGGGGAAGGCCAGGAAGGGATGGGGTTCCGGGGAAACAAGCAGGCGGTACAGTACGGCAGCGATCAAGCGGCCGGCGGCTACGGCGGTTATGAGCATGGCGGCCACCACCAGCGTGTACAGCAGGTCCTGAGGTTTGGGGGAAAGAGGGGGAAAGAGGGGTCGGAGGAGGGGAAGTGCCACATGTGTGCGAGTGCGTGTGTGTTTTGTGGTGGGGTGGGGTTGGGGATGGGGTTTGTGTGTGTCACCGTCGTCCGACCCCACGGGCCCACACATGCACAGGCACACGGGCACGCACCTGCATGTCTGACACGTAGGTTGCGCTGGCCTGTTGAATCAGAAGCTGGGACGGCGGCGGCGGAGGAGGAGGCGACGGCTGTAGCACCAGTGCCGAGGACGAGGCAGGCGGCGGCGGTGGCGCCGCCACCGCCGCAGCCGGCGGCTGTAGCATCTGCTGCATGAGGTGCCGGCGAGGCAGCACGCCGGTGCTACTGCCGACAGCTGGCGGCGGCGGGCTTGGCAGGCGCGGCGGCGCCGCTGTGGCTGCTGCTGCTATAGTCGAGGGCAAAGGCGCCGGCAGCGCGGGTGTTGCTACAGCCAGCGGTGGCGGCGACGCGTCTGCGTTGGAGAAGAGCAGGCCGGTGCTGCCCGCTGCTGGCGGCGGCGGCGGCCGGCGAGGCGGGCTGTTGCTGCTACTGCTACTGCCACTGCTACTGCCACTGGCGGTGGTGTTGCTACTGCCACCCAGGAGGTCGTTACCAATGGGCCAGAGGTCGCCGCCGACCTGGCGCGCTTGCTCCGCTGGGTGGGGGTGGGGATTGGGGGGTAGGGGGGTTTGGACAGGGGGGCTGCGGGGTTGGGGTTTCTTGAGGTGTTGTGGGGTTGGGGTTTCGTGGGGTGAGGATGTATTACGTACGGCAGGTGCAGGTGCGTGTGCGCGCCACCCTGACCCGTAACACCCCGCCCGGTGCTTGCATATGGGTGTGCTTGGCTTCAGGCAGCAGCGTGGCAAGGGGGGCAAGGTGGGCATGCATGAACACGCCAGCACGGTTTGCTGCTCGCACCTGCCGTGACCTCCTTTTCGTTCGTGGGCATGGCGGCCTCAGCCGGGCCCAGATTGCCCTTCACGCCCAGCACGGCATACCTGCAGGGAGCGGTGTGTGCGAGCAGTTGAGTTGTTGTTGGGGTCTGGAGCACACATGTAGCCCCGCCCCGCCCCGCCCCGCCCCGCCGAGTGCCGCACAGCGCCGTCCAACCCCCCCCCCCCCACACACACACACACATATAGTGCCGTACTCACACACACACACACACACACACACACACACACACACACACACACATGGTGCCGTACACACACGCACACGCACACTCACTTGAACTCCACGGCATATTCGCCGTACTCGCGCCCCACCCCCCGACTGGCCAGGTACAGGCTCATGGTGAGCATCTGGATGTGGTAGGAGCCCTGCAATAGCGAGCCCTTGGCGCGGATGGCCTGAGCGAAGGAGCCTGCGTGTTTGTTGGCCGGGCAGAACGAGCAGGCAGGGGACGGGGGGGGGGTTACATTCATGATTAATTAAGAAGTGAAGGCGTAGGCAGGTACAGTAGGTTAGTAGTTGGGGAGGGGGTTGAGGGGAGAAGGGGAGATTGGGAAGGACAAGGGGATGGAAGCGAGGGGCGGCTGAGGAGGGAGGAGAGCGAGGTCCGCGCACTGCAACCGCTGCAATTCTGTCCCTCCCCTCCCATGCAACTGCACAAAACTGTTGACTCACTGGATGCCGCGGCAACAAGCGTCGTTGTGGCGGCGACTGCTGGGTAGGTGGCGGCGGTTACACGCGCCGTTGTGGCCAGGGCCTCGCCAACCGCCGGCGACGCAACCGCATTGTCCGTTAGCTCAACCGACAACGACAGATCGTTGCGACCCGGGTTGCGCGCCGCGTCAGCGTAGGCTGTAGCAGGCAGCAGGAAGTGCACATGCCGCTGCTGTTGGTTGGCGGTTGCGGCGCCGCTGAGGCTGCTGCTACTGCCGCTCGCCGGCGGCGGCGGAGCCGCCGCCTGCTGCTGTAGCGCGCGCCGCCTGCCGGTAGTTCCTGCCGGCGGCGGCGGAGCCGCCGCCGCCGCCGCCGCCGCCGTTCCATTCCCATTCCCACTCCTGCTAGTGCCACTGCTGCTGCTACTGCCGGCAGCGGTTGCCACCAGCTCGGCCGGCAGTGTCATTGCCAGCACGTAGAATGTCATCTTGTCGGCCGCAGCCACCCACTCCGCCACCAGGGCGCCGGTGACGATGAGCGAGGCGGCGGGGTCGAAGGCGGGCACGGGCTCTGAGAAGGAGATGGTGAGCAGCATGGCCTGTTTTGAGCCCAGCGCGTTGAGTGAGGCCTCGCCGACGGCGGAGGGCTCCTGCGTATGAATGGGGTATTGATGGGGGAGAAGGTGGGCAGGGTGGGTGGACGGGGTAGGGGTAAGCAGGAGGAGTGGAGGAAAGGAGGAGCGGGGCAGGTGGGCGGAGAGGAGGGGTGGGCGTTCGTTCGTTCCCTTGACACACATTATGCACACATAATACACGCACGCACACGCACGCACACGCACACGCACACGCACACGCACACGCACACGCACACGCACACGCACACGCACACGCACACGCACACGCACGCACGCACGCACACACACACACACACACACACTCACGCACGTACGCACACACGCACACGCACAAGCACACGCACACGCACACGCACACGCACACGCACACACCCGCTTCCTCTTCCCCGTCATGGCCCTCCGCCGCACCTACCTGCTTGATGCGATTTGCGCTGAGTGTCACATTGCCAGACACGGACGGCGGCGTGCGGTCAACCACCACCGTACGAGTGTACGTCACCCCGCCGATCGACAGCTGTAGCTGGTACGTGCCGTCCTGTACGGCATCCACCGCCCACTCCGCCGCCGTCTCCGTCCCCGGGCCCCAGCTGCTACTGCCGCCGCTGCCGCTGCTACTGCCACCACGATCCGTGGAGTTGCCGGCGGGGATGCGTTGGATTGCGGCGTCCCCGCCGTTGCTGTAGTAGTTACCTCCGCTGCTACTGCCGTTTGTGTTGTTGCCTCTGCTACTGCCGCCGACGAGGCTGATGGCTGTAGCAGTGAGCTGGCAGGAGCAGACGGTGCAGAAGGAGGCGAGCAGCTCGGGGGGCGTGGAGGGCGCGACGGAGGTGGGAAGACCGGCCGACACCACAAACACGCTATTGGCAGCCTGCAGGGGCGATCATTCGGGCAAGTTTGTTGCGGGCGTGTGCGAAATTATGGATCAATATTACTTGTTGGTTATCTTTGATCTTGAAGTACATGCACACGACGCGACACGCCGGATGCGCGCTCCGCCCTGGTCCCCGGCTTGCAACACCTTGCTTCCCGGTTCCCAAAGCCTCTACAATGCCATGGTAAATTCTGTATTCCAACACGCCACTCACGTCTGGAATGCTCAGCAGCGCTGCCTGAGCCAGTAGGGTGCAGTCAGGCGGCAGCGGTGCCAGCGGCGGCGTAGGGGTCGGAGGCGGCGGCGGCACCCCCGGCGGCGCGGGAGAGGGAGGAGCAGGGCTGGAAGGTGCAGGGCTGGGAGGTGGCATGGCCGGGGTCTGAGGCTGGGGCCAACCCTCCATCCCTTTCCCACACACCCCTCCCGCTCCAACCCCGCTCACACACCTGCACCCACCCACAGGCCCGGGCCGCCAAGCAGAAGGCCCTGGACCGGGCTGATGAGCGGCTGGGCCGCATCGTCGAGATCCAAAAGGTGTGCGTGTGTTTGTGTGTGTTAAAAAACAACAAAATGAAGAGTGCGTGTGCGCGTGTGTGCTGTATGTGTGCTGTGTGCCGTATGCTACAGTAATGCTCTTCCCAGTTCAGTCTGCTGCTGAAGTGCGATTTTGGGCCACCGACCCCGACCCCCGCTGTTTCCGCTGGGCGTGATGTAGCTA
>NC_057011.1:3377426-3407229 GCF_000002595.2 Chlamydomonas reinhardtii
AGGCGCCGGGCTGGGCGGCTCCGGGACGGCGGCGCAGGGCTGGGAGGCTCGGGGCTGGGAGGCTCGGGGGAGGGAGGAGCCGGAGACGGCGGTGCCGGAGACGGAGGTACAGGGCTTGGAGGGGCCGGGCTGGGCGGCTCCGGGCTAGGCGGCTGAGGCGACGGCGGGAAGGGACTGGGTGGGGCAGGGCTCGGCGGCTCTGGAGAAGGGGGTGCAGGTGGACTGGGGCTGGGAGGCTCCGGGGACGGTGGGGCTGGGCTGGGAGGCGCAGGGCTGGGCGGCTCGGGCGAAGGAGGGGCCGGGCTGGGAGGCTCCGGAGAGGGAGGCGCGGGAGGAGCAGGGCTGGGCGGCGCAGGGCTGGGAGGAGCGGGGGACGGGGGCGCCGGGGACGGAGGCGCAGGGCTGGGCGGCTCGGGCGAAGGAGGGGCCGGGCTGGGAGGCTCCGGAGAGGGAGGCGCGGGAGGAGCAGGGCTGGGCGGCGCAGGGCTGGGAGGAGCGGGGGACGGGGGCGCCGGGGACGGAGGCGCAGGGCTGGGCGGCTCGGGCGAAGGAGGGGCTGGGCTGGGAGGCTCCGGGGAGGGAGGCAGAGGGGGGGCCGGGCTGGGCGGCGCAGGGTTAGGTGGGGCGGGGCTGGGCGGTGCGGGGCTGGGCGGAGCGGGGGACGGAGGTACCGGGGATGGAGGCGCAGGGCTGGGCGGCTTGGGCGAAGGAGGGACGGGGGAAGGCGGCTGCGGAGGCACGGGGCTGGGCGGCTGGGGCGAGGGTGGTGCTGGTGAGGGCGGGGCCGGGGATGGTGGTGCGGGGCTGGGGGGCGGGGGGCTGGGCGGCGCCGGGCTGGGCGGCGCCGGGCTGGGTGGCTTCGGCGAGGGGGGCTCGGGGCTGGGCGGCACAGAAGAGGCGGGCGGGCTATCTGGGCTGGGTGGGTGGAAGGGCGGTGACGGGCGCGGCGCTCTGGGTGGCGGCCGCGGCGGCGGCGGTGGCGGAGAGGGCGGTTGAGGAGGTCTGGGAGACGGTGGCATCGGAGACGGCGAGTCACAGATCCCTCCAACTTGAATGCAGCGGGCAACCGGGGTTGGCGATGGCGGCGATGGCGGAAGGGGCGGCGGGCTGGGCGGCTCCGGTGGTGACGGCGGCGGCGACGGCGGGGAAGGAGGACTGGGCGGCGGGACGGGCGGGCTGGGCGGCAGCAATGGAGGCGGCGGGCTGGGCGGTAGCGGCGGCGGCCGGGGCGGCCTTGGCGACGGCGGCGAGGGCGGCGGCGGCGGCGCCAGACATTCGCCGCCCTGGGTGTGGTCGGCTGGATCGTGCCAGACCCAGGTGTGGGTGCCGAGTTTGGTGCCTAGGTAGAGCAGCGAGTTGATGGGGGCGGCGAACTCCGGCAGAGGGCCGCACAGCTCCGTGTTGCCCTGCAGGCGCCAGCTGCTGATGCTACTGGAGGCGCTTCGCAGGCCCTCCGGGATGGGGCCGTACAGGGCCTGGTTGGACAGCCGTCTGTGTGTGTGTGTGCGGGGTGGGGAGGAGCAGAGAGGGCAGGGGAGGCCAAGGGGAGGCATCGGGGGAGGGGGGGGGAATGGGGGGGGGAGGGGTCAGGCACGCCGCTCGGTGCGGCCGAGACTACGGACTTGACCCAAGGTCCCCACAGCTCCCACCCACCACTTGAACACACTGCTGCGCACATCACGCGCACGCGCACGCGCACGCACAAAATCGCACGTACAGTGTCGACCCTTCCCCTTGAAGTGCTTCCTTTCCAACACAATCACAAACTCCAACACAATCACAAACTCAAGCACAATCACACACGCCGACAACTCACACAGTCCGCAGGTTGGCCCATGGCAGGCTGCTGTCGCTCGCCGCCGCCGCCACCGCATCGCCCCACTCATCCGGGATCATGCCGCTGATCACGTACTCAGTACCATCACTGCCGGTTACGTCACCGTCGCTGCAGTACTCGTACGGCTGCCCGGTGGAGGGGTACTGCTGCCAGCCGTACTGCAGCGATGCCGTACCGCGCACGTCGGGCGTAGCGCGGCAGTGGTCGAGGGCCAGGTGCTGCAGGCTGGGCAAGAGGGTGGGCAGGTTGGCTGGCAGCGGGCCGCCGATGAAGTTGTATGCGAGGTTCCTGCGAAGTGTTGGAAGAGGGGCGCGGGGGCGCGGGGGTAAGATCGAGTGGGGGGGGAGGTCAAGAGGGGTGTGGAGCCCTATTGGGACCCAGGAGGCCGTGCCGCGTTCCAGCGGTCCTTCATGCCTTCCCTTTCGTGCCTTCCCGTCCCTTCCCTGCCTTCCCCGCCAAACCCGCCCCCCGCATACAGCTTGTACGCTAACTCACAGGTACCAGACGTTGTCGAGAGAGCCGGCCGGGAACATGCCAAAGTCAAGGTAATAGATGTACAGCGAGGCATTGCGGAAATCCAGGGCCGTGATGACCGCCGGCACGATGCCATTTGCTATCTTATCCGGATCATATGGGTCCGCGATGTCGTAGTTCTCGCAGCTGCTGCATTCAACGAATGGCCAGCTGCAATAATGCGTGCCGAAGTTCCAGACCGCGTCGCGAAAGTCTTGACCACCCAGCCACGCGCCCTGCGCTGTCCAGGCCGGGTCTATCCACTTCAAATTGCTATCGACTGTGTTCACGGTGAAACCCCACCACATGTCAAATCCATCCAGGACCGGCTGGTAGATGCCGAAGTCGTCAACCCATGGCATCGAGTAGGGCTCCAGGAACGCGTAGGGGTCGGAGCTCGCCGGGTAGCGGCAGGTGCTGTAGAATGGCCGCAGCGAGTTGCCGCTGTACACCGTCGCGTCGATGTACGTCTCATCGTAGTAACCGTACTGTACGGCTGGTAGGGCACATCGGCTGGGCCAGGGCGCATCGTAGCTGCGGCGCGTGTCGTTAATGCAGTTGGGCTGCCATGGCACGTTCCAGAGGACGTCAAGCAGCGCGCCAATATAGGCAATGGCGCTGGGCGCGTCGGTCGCGGCGGAGGAGGTGACGGACACGTTGACCGGGAACTGGAGGGCGTCTGTTGTATGTGGGTTGGGGAAAGTGCCGGAAAGGGCGAGCACGAGGTGGAGCGGGAGGGGTTGGGTGGATTCGGGCCAATTGGGGGATTGGGGTTTTGGCGACATGACCACACGCGAACTATTGTGATCTCCCCCTGAGGTAAAAGAACAGAGGTATGCATGGCGTCCGCAAGTCGCGCCGCATAGGCAAGCCTGGCTCGATGGCCCACGAATGGCCCACACGCGGCCCCGCAAAAACACACGAACAGCCTTTGGGCTTCCGCGCAGACATACCTGAAACTGGAATAGTGACCCATGCTAGCGAGAAAGTCAAGAGCACCAGCCACGCTAGCGACCCCGTTTGCAAGGGCCGATTGCGGGCGACGGATGCGCGCACCATCCGCGCTCTGGAAAGGCGAAGCCGACCCGCAGGGCAGGCTGAAGAGCTACTATGAGTAGCCCGAGACATACACGCCTGTAAGAGGGGACCGGGACACAATATCAAGGCTCATATCGCTTGTGACTGCTCGTGTCCCGCAAGGTGCCGCGGCGCCAGCGCCCCGAGTTTTGCACCCGCTCTTCTCCACATTCAGTAATCACACGTAGCTCTATTGTTTGCGCACACACTGGAACCACTTGTCGCCCGCACCGGCCAACTTCCCAACCCGCGCTTGCTTGACCCGCAGCGCACCTCGTGTCACAAACGCTTCCATCGCGGCGCAGGCATCCTGCTAATCGTGTTGTGAGTCAATAAACTAGTTGCGCCGGGGACTTTGCTGATAGGCAAACCGAACGCAGTTTCACTGAAAGCGTGCTTGTAATGCAGTTGACCAACGCCGTAAATAAGAGTATATTTTTTATGTTGCAAGTATCTGATGAATGAAAGTTTAGTATGTAAGCGCGTGGGGTCGGGGCTCTTGTTCGGGGAGTGCGCGGAAGACGGAGGGTCAGCAGTCGGCGCGCCCCTCGCGACCGACTTCCCTCCGCGCAGCCAGACGTGTTTTCGCCAGTCGTCCCGCTCTGAAGAATCATAATTACAATTGCAAGCTTCAGGGCTTGTGGGGAAAAACCCAGTTGCCGCCCCGACCGCGACACTCAATCCGATGTCCGGGCGCGGTGGGGGGTCACAAAGCACCCGACTGGGACCCGCACGTTCCCCGAATCCTGGCTCCCGGTGGCCGTACTGATTCATCCCTCCCCCCACTCCAACACTACAACCCAAGCTATCCCCCGAATGCTTGAACCCTGTCGCAACAAACACACCTTTCCGCCTGCGCCGTGTGCTCCCCGCGGTGAAGCCAGTGAAGCCGGTGAAGCCAGCACGCAAGCTCACAGCCAGCCGCCCATTTCGCTTCAAGCCGGCGCTGGCCACTCAGCCTTCGACGGACTCAGCAGCCTCGCCTCGCCATCTCCTCCGCATTGCCCAAATGCCGCGTGCGGAATGTAACATGTGTATCCCAAGTCTGCAACACCCAAACCCAGCACGCGCTGCCTGTAGCCTGTGCCGCTGTCACAATGTCGCATGTCGCCTCTTGGAGTCGGCCTCCCCATGCTGAAATGAAGCACTCGATGGGCACTGTCGCTGGCTGCAATTGCAACAACGCCATGGCCACTGGGGTACGTGGCCAGTCGCTAGTTGGCTGCCTCCACCGCCGCCCGCTCCGCTGCTTCAAACGCCGCGGCTGCCACCAGCACCGCGCAGCAGCAGCTGCTGCAAGCTGTGCATCCCCGACTGCAGCTCTACGGTATCTACTGCGGCGGCGGCGGCGGCGGCGCGCCCCGCCTGAGCACCTCCTCGGCCTCCTCGGTTTTGGTCACCTGGGCGCAATGCAGTAGCGGGGGTGGCGAGAGGTACCGCGTTGGGAGTTATGGACACACATGGGACTTGCGGAGCGCAGTGGGAGGAGGAAACGAAAACATACAGGCGCGATCGCAAGCCATGATAGGCCTGAAACGGTTTCCTAGGACGAATGTGTGCCGTGCCAACTGGGACCCCCAAGGAAACCGACCAACCGTGTCGACCGCCCTCACCACTTGCTGCCGGCCTCCCTCACACACAATTATTTCCCTTGTGCACTATGCATAGCCCCTTCCCCTTTCTCCGCTGCCGCACGCCCCCAGGCTTAAGGGCGCCCTAGGCAAAGGTTAAGACCACACCTCCTTGGCGCTCAACGGGCTGGACTGCCTCGGGTTCGTGTCCTCTGCATTGCCTTGCGTTGCGGAATGAATTACCTGGACCCCTCCCCCATTTTGAACCATCTATCATATCTTGTCCTGCGTCTGGGCGTCTCTGGTCTCGTACTGGGAATGGTGAAAACAACACCCTCCCCCCACACCCACACAGTCACCACCCACCTTCATTTTACCCGTGGCCTTGTCAAGCTCCAGCCTGAGGCCCAGCTGCTGCAGCTCGGGCGTTTCCACCGTGGTCTGCAGCTCCAGTCCCGCAATACGTGCCTGGACCTGCGTGTGTTGTTTTAGGGGGCCATTGTGTCCATTCACAGTAAGAAACCCATAAGAAACAAAGTGACACAAGGAAGCAGGACCGGTCAGCCATGCTAGTTCGGGGAGGGGGAGGGGCCTAGAGCGGGGAGAGGGAGAGGGACGACGAGGTGTAGGCGCTTGTTGTGGTTGTACGTATGTGGAGAGGAGAATCTAAGATTCACGACGAGAGTAAGGCTGTAGGACAGAACTAGGGCAGTGACTTGCCACAGGGAACACGCCTCTTTTCATGGACCGCCAAGCCCCCCTGCTCTCCACAGCTCGCGCCACCAACCGTGTCGCACCCAGCCCTCACCCACACCCACCTCCTCGCTGCCCTCGGCCATGTTCCTCACGCCCCACAGCGCCCACTCCCGCGCCAGCGGACTCCGCTCGTCCAGGTGTGTCTGCGCCAGCAGCAGCTCCAAACCGCCCAACCGAACAACTGCTGATGTAACCGTCGGCCGCCGGAAGCAGCCGTTGGCAACAACCGCCACCAGGTCGCCGCGGTAACCGATGTACGGCGTTGCAGACGCGCCAGCTGGAAAACCAACCGCCAACCGTTCCAGTGCCGCTGGCAGCTCAACCACCGGCCGGTCCTGTGGCGGCGCGCCCTCGGGTGGCGGCGGCGCCGCCTCAGTCGCTCCCGTACGCAGATCCATGACCATTGGCGGCGGCAGCGTCGACCGCGCCTTGGTCCGCGCCGCCGCCGCCGGCTGCAGCGCCGCCAGCATGCCTAGCAGCTGCGCCGGCACTGTCACCGCCCCCGCCCCCGCCGCCGAGGGCGCGCCTGCCGCTGCAGCCCCCGCCGCGTCGTCGCCGCTCGACGCCTGGGTACCAACGCCATGACTGCTACTGCTACTGCTACTGCTACTGCTGCTGCTGTCACTGTTGGTTAGCAGCAGCCACTCCGCCAGGTCTATCCCGCCGGCCAGCGCTCGGCCGCCGTCCTCGCGCTGCGTGACGGACTTGAGGACCTGCGGACAGAGGAGTGGACAGAAGCGGGCCGCGGGCGAGGCAGCAGCGGCGAGAAGATATGCGGTGATGGGTGGTGGGGGTTGGGGATGCGCCGTGCATCGCATGTGGCGCATGCTATGTGTATCAGCCACGCTGCTTTGCTGGGCAGCAGAACGCAGGACACAGTGCAGATTGCAATCTCTCTGAGTCACGGAGCCCCACCTCCAGTGCAGCCTCAAGCACAGCTTCCAGCGGTGCCACCTCCTCCAGCCCCTGCCCCTGCTCCAGCCCCTGCCCCTGCGCCTGCTGGTGCTCGCGCTCGCTGCCAGCCCGGCCCTCCACCCCGGCGGCGGCAGCACTGCCGCTGGCCCCGCCGCGCCGCGCGCACGCACGCGCCGCCGCCACAGCGACCTCGGCCGCACACAGCAGCGCGGCGCACAGCGGCCGCGCTACCGGCGGCGGCGGCGGAAGCTGCTCCACGCCCGTGCTGGATCCGGCTTGGATCCGGGAGCTCGGGGATTTTTCCGAGGATTCCAGATCCACGGCCGCCCCGCCCTTGAGTTCCAGCATCTCCACCGCCACCAGGTGTAGCACCAGTGGGCACAGGAAGCCGCGGGCAGCTGTGACGGCCGCGGCGCCGTCGTCGCCTGGGGTCCCCTCTGCCGCCTCAGCAGCAGGCACGGCAGCAGCGGCCTCAGCTGCAGGGGCAGTCCCCGCAGCCACAACCGCAGCAGGAGCGGGAGCGGGCGCCCGAGCGGCGCCGGGACTGCTACAGCCGCTGAGGAGTGCCAGCAGCGGCTGTAGCAGCCCCTGCCTCAGCGCCACGCAGCCGACCAGCAGCGACGTCCACTGCTGACTGTTTGCCTGGTGGCCGCCGTCGCGCGGCCCGCCGCCGCCGGCCGCCTGCCGCCGGTGGTCCTCCAGCTGGCGCCGCAGGAGCGCCTCCCACACCGCGCGAGCCGCTCCAACCTCCTCCGCGCCCGCACATGCACCTGCACCTGCATGGTTTGGCGGCGTGGAAGATGCTGACGTTGCTGCCGCTGCTGCTGCCGCTGCAGGCTGGCCGCTACGGCCACTGCTGCTGCAGCCTCCCGCCTGCCCGTCGCCCCTGCTACTGCCGCTACTGCCGCTACTGCCAGCCAGGCCGCACAGCGCGCGGCTGCAGTCGTAGCACTGGCGGCAGCACGCGTACAAGATGAGTGCGGCGGGCTCGTGCAGCTTGCCTGCGTGCGCACGCGCCAGCATTGCGCAAGGAAAAGGATTGAGCGGCGCCCGTGAGCGGTCAAGGCGCGCCGTGATGCCAACAGGAGCAGGGGAAACATGGAAGGGGGTTGAAGATACCAGCCCAAAGTAGGAGGGTGGCCGTTCATGGAGAACGAAGTGATTATTTGAGAGGTGGGGCGAGGGCAAGATAGCGTTCGCCTCCGTTTCTAGTTTGGCCTGGTATTTGCAAACCCTCCCACGCCCGCATTCCCCTGTTCTCTGGGTGTGAGCGCGTATGACCCCAAACTCGTCACAACCCTAACGGATGAATGTACCCATGCAGAGTTTACCGGCCAAGCGCATGACTTATTATTGCACAGCTGGTAGTCACGCACCCCTGCCGCACCCCCGCCGTACCCCCGCACCTGAGGGGTGCGCCACCAGCCGCAGCAGCGCCCCCGCCGACCAGCCCGCCGCCCACACCGCCTCCGCGGCCTCCACCCCCGAGTTGGCCAGGTTGGCAAGGAGCTGCGTGGCAGCTGCCAGCAGCTGCAGTGTAGCTTCGTCCATCTCCGCTCCATGCGGGCTTGGAGGCGATTGCGATGAGGAGGCTGGCGCTGCTGCGGGCCCCGATGCGGGCTGGGGGTCCGGGAGGGCGGAGCAGACCAGGCGGCAGGCGGTGCCGACGACGTCCGCGTCCAGAAGCGTCTCCACCGCCGCCGGCCCAAGCGGAACGCAGTTACGCAGCAGGCGACATAGTGGCACCAGCTGCGCCGGCGGCCTGCTGGGAAGGTGTAAAGCATGCGCGAGCGGGTCGAGTGAGAGAGGTCGAGTGCGAGCGGGTCAAGCAAGCACAGGCGCGAGGTGGACCGGGACGTGTCGAGAGGTGCTGCACAAAGTCCACGAACCTCGCATCAGCCACGGCATCCTTAAATGTCTGAGCAGCTTGTTCAAGCCCCCCGCTCTCCAGGAAATGCTCGCGCCCCTCCTCCGACTTCATTGCGGCGGTCCATTCGCCGACCGCCTCCAGGCCTTCCATTTTTAATAGTAGTATACTCAGTCTTCAGGTCATATGCACGAGAAAGAAAGCCCCGGTGTCGTTGTTCGGCAACGATAGAAGGATTTCTGCTACGATCTCGTCAAATCGCCTTGCTCTGAGCTAATTATGGTGCTCACGTATTGCAGCATCGGCTCAACGTGTGTGTACTTAGTTTTTGGAATTTTGTGCAGCCCGCCAAAGATGCACGTGCACGCCCCTGCCATTCCCCCTGCCTGCGGCTGGCGGCACCTGCCACCCGCAGGGTGCTGTGGTACTCTATTCCACCGGCACGCCTCACACAAGCCGTGTAGGAAGACCAGGCTGATACTCAGGGCTCCCCTGCTCCCATCCATATGCCCATGCCAAGGCATCCCTTGGTGTGGGGGCAAGGGGTCATGAACACCAGCATCCCCTGCTCCAGTCTATGGGGTGCCTCCAAGGACAAAAGGCAATTGGTGATGCACGCACAGTCCTCCTCCCCCCTCCCCTGGCGCTCCACGCTTTCCTTCCAAGTGAGAACGTATTGCGGGGCAGGGGAGGCGTCCCCTCTTACAGGCGGTGCCTTACCGTCGAAGGAAGGCGTGGAGCGCTAGGGAAGGGGGAGGGGTGCAAAACTATGTGATGTACATTATGTTTGTCACTGTAGACATCACCTGAGTCACCATGGTGTAGTTGGTTATCACATTCGCCTCACAACCGTGGGAACGCGAGAGGTCTCCAGTTCGATCCTGGATGGTGACAGTTTTGCCTTCATCGAGGCCCCTTCTTGGTCTGATTGTGCTCCCCGGGACGAGCTGTACTCTCGGGCCCAAGCCCGTGTGACAAGGGAGGTCCCAGAATGACGCGTGCTTGCCATGCATGCATTGCCCAAACGCTTAGCATCATCCGTTTGGCGCCTGCCCTCAGCACTTGCCCCCGGATGCAGCCCGGCCCTCATAACACATCACGCTGCCTCCCCTGCTGCCTCCTGCCTCCTGAGGAGGGGTCAAGGTAAGCACCGCAGATGATTTGCCATCCTGGGCTCCCTCACACACGGAGCGCCGAGTGCTCACACGTCAAGGCACAGACCACGCATAACTAACGCCGCAGGATGGTGCCCATCATACTGTGCTTGCCTTCCCCCAGACCCCGCATCCAACTTGACGCACGCTGCTCCCGCCTCGCCACTCAGGATACAGCGTGTGCACCCACGGGGTACACCCATGGGGTACACCATACACCACCGCGTTTCAAAAGCAGTTCAGTACTTGGGTCGCGGGCTGTCCCTCCCTGTAAAGTCGCATTCATAGACGGTGTGCAGGACATTGCCCGGGATACCGTACCCGGCGGGACTGCCACCGTAGTTTAATGCTTCCTGGCACATACCGGTAATACCGGCACACCCCATTCCGTGGCGCCGTGCCAAGTAGTTGCTGCACCATTCCACCATCATCACTTTCAGCTGGAGCCGGCAGCACCCGAGCCGGAAGGCCCGGGCGCATCTGCAGGAGGCGGTGGTGGGGTGCCCACAATGGTAACTCCGGCAGATGTCACGTACAGCTTTGCAGACGGACCTGCGTTCGCCATCAACATGAAAGCATCACAGACAGCATCACAGCATAAGGACGAGTCGTTACACAGCAAACGGAAGCAGCGCGGACAGTCTTAAGAGGGAGTCAATGCTAAGTGGGCATACGGAGCAGGCTCCTGCGAGTAAGCACAAGGAGCATGGGTGGGTCTGGGTCTGGTCAGGCCAAGGAGGCATGGGTGGGCGAGGCCATGAAGGCTCCCCCTTTGGGCATCGAAGTCCTCTCCTTGCACAGTGAAGGCGTTAACCCGTTTATCCTGGGTTCTTGTATCCTTGGAGCCAACACCTCTTGCGGTCTCGCCCCCGCACGGCCGCACCTGCGTACTGTACCAGCCGCTTGCCATCCTCATCCTTGAGCTCCCACACGTGGGTCGAGTACGTGTCTGCACGTGCACGACAGGAGCGGCGGGGCAGCGACAGCAGGAAAAGGAGCGGCGTGGAGTTGTGGAAACGCCTAGGGGGGGGCGTGCGAAGCCTGCTGCTCAGAACAGCAGTGTGTGGTGGCAGTGCAACTTCCTCGCCAGCATACCCCTGTTCATCGCCGGTCCTCGCCGGTTCTCGCCAAGCCCATAGCCATAAACGAATCTGCCCCATGCCCATATCCTGCTACGGTTGTATTGCTAACTAAATCTAAGCACGCAAAGGGCAGAGTGTAACAAGACCCACATCCTGCTACGGACCCTAACCCACCCTGGTGCGTCTCCGCGCCGCTCTCCAGCACATTGTACACCTGTTCCGCGCCGTCGTACGACAGCCACACCAGCTGCAGGGGGTGATGAGGCAGGGGGCCAGGTGAGGGGATGGTGACACGCGGCGGGGAAAGGGCTGGCAGGGGGGGAGGGGGGGGGGGGGCGACCCCCCCCCCTGCGCGACTTCGGACCAACTGCCGAGGCAATTAGTTCTTTTCTTGACTTAATTTCTGGAGCATCAGCGCCCATGCATTTTCACAGAAGCAACGTCGCCTCACCTGAACCGGGCTTCCCCGATGGTTAATGACGACCAACTTGCACGGTCCAGTGCTGTGGTCCGTCCAGCTACAAGTGGGAGGCGCTGGCGGCGCTGATATCACGGCCTCGGTTGTTGTCGCGGCCATATCGTCGGGGCTTGCACCAGAACTCAGACCTAACCCCGAGAGGATGTTGTTCAGAAAGGTCATAAACAAGGCGGGCGAAACGTTGTCACAGCGTACTAATAGGTATACAGGGCTCACAGTGGTACATATGCAAAAGTATTGCAGAACCCACCGCCAGTGCCAGGTACCATTCCACCCGCGGCACCGTGGCTCGATCCCATCAGCCCCGCCCGGCCTGCCGACCTCCATACACTGCCTCGAGGTCCTCTCGATGCACGTCATCTCCACACAGTGCTCCATGCTTTGGCCTTCTGCTCAATCTCCCCTCTTCCTCACAGCAACCCACGCAGCAGGCCACGGGCACAGCAGCCCACGACCCTAACCAACCACCTGGCCACGACCCTAACCATCTACTCTCTCGCTTCAAGCCCCACCCCCCATCCGACGCCGGCAGTCCGGCATGCTCTCCGTCTCTGCCATACCCTACAACTCAACCGGCGCAGCCCTCCCCCTTGCCAGTCACCGCAACCACCACAGCCGGATGAGCCCATCATCGGAGCACGACGCCAGCAGTCGGGGCTCGGCCGGGTTCCACCGCACGCAGTTAACATCCGCGCCGTGTGCCTTGGCCACACGCGCCCAGCAACCCCACTGACCCCCAGGCTGTGTCAGCAGCCCCGATGCCTCCTCCTCCGCCTCCACGCCTTCCGCCCCTGCCTGCACCGCCGTCTGCCCCTCCGGCGCCGGAGCTTCTGACATTGCAGCATCGCCGTCCGACGTCGTAGCAGCTGCTACTGCCGGCTGCCGCTGCTGCTGCTGCTGCTGCTGCTCCCGGCGGCGCAGTAGCAGTTGGGCCATGTCGGGGTCGCCCTCGCCAAACACCAGAATGCTGTCGTCGCCATCTCCTGTGATGTTAGGATTCGCAGCATACAGAGAAGAAGCGACTTGATTAGAATGGGAATGGGCACGTGCAAGGAGTACCGCGAACAAGGCTGCGGTAGCAGCATCTAGAGTATGAGAAGGGACAGGCTCACAGGCGCAACCCAGGCGCGAACACATCACCTGTTCTACCCCACGCCGTGCCCGCACCTCCCCCGTCTAGCCAGCTTGTTGGCCCTTCACAACAGGGCGCCGCGCACCTGTCGCGATGAGCCCTGTTGGCGCCCAGTCCAGACTGAACACGGTGCGGCGGTGGTGGCCCGACAGCGTCACGGCGCAGCGCAGATCGGGCCTGGACGGCACGAAACCCTGTGGGCCGCCCGCGCCCCCCACCGTCCCCTCAGGGACCACCGCCGCTGCAGCTCCAGCCGGAGCCGAGGCGGGCGTGGAGGTGGGCGCGGCGCGGCTCTCCCACAGGCGGAGCGTGAGGTCGTCAGAGCAGGAGGCGAGGCGGGCGCGGGAGACCGGGTCCCAGCACACGTCCCACACCGTGGACTCGTGGCCCGTGCCGGTGCCTGCAGCGCAGGAGGAGGAGAAGAGGCAGAAGGATGAGGAATGCAAGGAGGATGACAAGGAGGAGCCTGCCCGCATGAACACCCGCACGCCCACACATACGCACACGCCCCGCACGCTCGCACGCACGCGCACACGCCCGCACGCAGGTACACATCCACACACACACACACACACGCACGCACGCACCTCCAAGTGTCTGCGCGCAGCCCCACTCGTCGCCGTCGTAGGTCCACAGCTTGATGGTGTCGTCGTAGCCCGCGCTCACCTGGTGCGTCGTTGACGCAGGCACAAGGCACGGGGTGAGGCACAAGGCACAGGCACAGATAATGTCTGTCTCCTCCCCCCCCCCCCTGGCCCAAGAGGCTGGTACGTGCTTGCCCGCACGACGCGCCCCGCTGACACGCCGCCCGGCCACTCCGTACCGCCTTCACGGCTTCACCAAACGGCTGCAAGCCGCTAAGGCCTCTGCAAAGCGCCCCCGCTCCCATGGAGGTTGGTTTGGGCTGCCGACATCCTCTTCCTCTCCTGCATGGACAACTACAACCTCCCCCCCCCCCGCACACACGCACACACACACACACACACACACACACACACACACACACACACGCATACGTTTCGTTTCTGAACACACGCATACACACACAGACCACCTACCAGCAGCTCGCCACTGGGGTGCCACGTCACCGCCTTGACATCCTGGCTGTGGCCCTGGGGGACAGCGAGTCGTGGGGACAGGGGTTGGCCGTGGACAGGGAGCATGGACCGTGTTTCTGACCTGCCATGCCGAAACGCTGCGGGAAAACTACTTAGGTTGCGATGAACGGAAGAATTACAAACGTGCTGAGTTTGCGTGTCTGTGTCACAGTATTGGACACCGCCTCCTCCCTGAATCACGCACCTGCTTTACATCCACGCACTCGAACTCCCGGCCCGGCATGGACTCCCAAATCCATACGGACCTGCGGGTTTCGGGAGCATCCAGTGAAACAAGACCAGAAAGGAAACAGGCCGAAGGCATGGGACATGATCACATGACACCCAGGCTTTACAACAGCGCCGACCGAGGACCGCCCCGCACCCGCTAGGCAGCCAGACCCACACAGTGCTCATTCCTAATGGGGCTCGCAGCAGCCAGCCCCACTGGCCCAACATACAGTGCAGTACCTAACCGCCCTGGCTCTCTCCCAATAATCTTGCTATTGCAACGAAAACCTGTACCCGCGCCGTCCCCACACCAGCACGCGCGGTTGCAACCCTCGCTCTATCACGGCTTCAAACGCACATATAGACGCACGCACGCACGCACGCACGCACGCACGCACGCACGCACGCACGCACGCACGCACGCACGCACGCACGCACCTGTCGCGGCCGCATGTGGCTATAAGCCGGCCGTCCGGGTTCCAGGCCACACACTTGACCTCATTCTCGTGGCCCTCCAGTTCCGCCACCTGTTGCCACCGAGGCGGGCGGCGACGGACACATGCAAATGCTGTAATGCAGAGGTGTGGAACTGCGGCTCGATCAAAAGCTGCGCGTGCAGCTATGTGCGACTTCGGGTTATGCATTGATGAAGGTTGTGAAATGCGGCATGCGTAGAGAAATGCAACGCAGCTGCTCAAAAGGCGTGAACATCGTGGTGCCAGTTGCGCCCATCCCCGCCCCCGCACCTCACGTCCGCACACCCCACACCTTGCACCCCCGCATCCCAAGTACCTCCCACAACGCTTGCCAGTGTTCGGACAAGCCCCGACACCCGCTTAGCTTCCTCCCCTTCCTTACGCACACAGTCGCCCACCCACCTGCTCCCACACGCCACTGCTCAGCTCCCACACCGCCACCGTTGCATCAAAGCTGGCTGTGGCCAGAGCCCTCCCTGTGGGACTCCACGCCACTGAGCGGATGGTCCGCGTATGGCACTGGTCCAGTATCGCCGAGCAGTACCACTGCTGCTGCTGCTGAGTTGGTGGTAGCTGCTGTTGCTGGTGTTGTGCTGGTTGCGACTGCGGGGGCTGCGGGGGCTGCGGGGGCTGCGGTACAGCGGATGCCGATGAGGGGACCTGCTCCGAGGGGCGTGGCTGGCGGCGGCTCCAGATGCGCACTGTCTTGTCGCCGCTGCAGCTCGCCAGCATGTCGCCTTGATGATGGGATCGGAAATAGGGGTCAGATGCGGCATGCGTGTGATCGGGTGGTCGAGAAATGGATACCAATGGGGAAGGGGGGGGGCGCCGGGGGCACGGTGGCTTGTGGGCTGCCTGCAAACGACGGACTGAGGCGGGAAAGTCGCCTCAAGCCCGTTCGGTGTCACCCCAGCAACAATGACATTCGGATCTGATCCTGAACCCGTCTATACGCCCACGGATGAACGCACCTTGAGGCGACCACGCTACGTTCCAAACGCGGTCGTCATGACCGCTCAATGCACCTATCGGCTCAAGGGTAAATGGATCCATTATGTAGGTGCGCAAGATAAGATGCAATATTAACGCCGCGGCCTGGAACGCCACTTGCAATTTGTGTGTATATGTCACTCGGTCGCCGCTGGAAAATGGGCAATTTCCGGGAAATTGCCGAATTATCCATGCAAGCACGCCCGTCTAATGTCTCTAATGTCCCGTCGCATTTGTCGCATGTAATTAGCAAACGTATGCGTAATTCAGTAGCATAGGTCGTCGGAGAGTTGTGGGCAGTTCACAGGCGGACGCATGGATGCGTCGGCGGCAGGAGCGCCGGACAGCCCGGGGCGGGTTGGCCTGCGTGCAGCAATGCGAAACGCGCTGGAAAATGTAGGCGCTGCGGCTATGCAGGCGGTGGGATTCTCGGCGGGCACCGCGGTGCCGGGTGCCGCAGGGGCGGGCGGTCCCAGCGCCGCGGATGTGCAGCGGATCACTGCGGAAATTCAACGCGGGGCGAGTATGAGTCCCGGAGGTGCAGCAGCGGTTGGCGTTCCGGACATGCGTTCTGAGGTGGTTCCAGGCATGTGGCCGGCAAGCAGTTACCAGCAGCAGTGTTGGTGGCTAGAACGTTGCCCGTTGGGAGCGCTGTTGGCTGTACAGCTACAAGCACGATTGAACATATGGGATTGATACCATGAGGCGCAGGGGCCCGGTCGCAGCTGCAGGCGGAAGCCCGATGCCCCATAGGGTGTTGCGGTGCACATCGCGCAGTAGATAAACAGCGGCATATGCGGCTTAATTTTGACCTCATAGGTGCTGTCGTAGCTGGGCATGATGAGCAGCTGGGCGCTGGAGGTGCCATCAACTCCCGTTACCACCGTGACGACCGCGCTCCCGTCCCACACCCTCGACTCCTCCACCGTCTCCACCCACATGACCCCCGTGTATCCCGCCTTGGGCTGCATCTGGGGCAGGGGCGTGCTGTTGATGACGAGGCGCGTGTCATCAATCAGCTGGTGCGGGAACTCCTCGGCAGCGGCGCCCGGTGACAGAACGCGAGGACGATCGAGGCAGCAGTCCACACCGAGGCAGGTGTCGGACGTGCCCGCTGGCTTCCACGACATGACCTTCTCTGCTGCTAGTAGCGCAAACGGGCGCACAAGCAGGATGTAGTTGCCACGTTTCAAGTCTTCGCGGTCCGCAAAATGCTGCACCTGGTACACCATGACCTGCACGTTGAGCAGCGCGAGCAGGGCACGTTAAACCGGTCCTCGGTGTTAAGTCTCTGTTAAGACTCGAATAGTCCTGAGTTCATCATGGACGCTTCATGAATCCTCGACCAAAGCAACAATCTGGCGACCGCATTTGCTCCCTCGCGTTCTCAGCTGGCTCACCGTGTAGCAGGTCTCGGGGTCATCCTCGAACACGACGATCAGGTGAACGGCCTCACGTTGCTTGTCCCGTTCTGGAGGGCACAGCCCGACGACCTCCGGCTCATAGTCCACAGCCTCCACGATGCGGCCGAGAAGCTTCACATTAACGGTCTGGCCCTCGCCAGGGCGTAGCGACAAATTCGCGGAACGCAGGCCACGGAGAACAGCAGAGGAAGAAGTCATGGTTGGAGCTTCTTGCGGCTTCGAATTGAAATAAGCACGCTGTTTTACTGTAGAATAGCCTTCAGTTTGCGCAAGAAAGCAACCGTAGAAGCGTTGCCCCATGCGCTCAGATAAATCGGCATTTATCCGGTGCATTTTCCGGTGTTGCTTCCTGTGTATTTTTCGCGCTCCCATCGCTGCGAATTGGGTCTCCAACAAAGTACAAGTTTTCAACAGCGGCACATACCACGCTCAGAACGCAAATAACACGTAGCTTATCGCTGGTAGCCCACAGGCTCTCGAAGAGGAGGCTTTAAATAGGAGACGTTAACCCAGCCGGCCGCGGTCAAGTCAGCGTGAAACCTTCCTCGTTGCCCGGCGCCCACCCCGCTCTCAGTAGACAACACTGAATTAAGCATGTGCCGATTATAGCAGTGCGACTTCTGGCCCACTTTCCACACCTAACTTTTACTTTCGTCTCTCGGCGGAGTGTGGAGCGATGGGCGCCTGCCTGGGGCGCCTGAAGAAAGGCGGCGATAAGGATGGTGACGTAGAGTTTCCACTGAGCTACAGCGACTTGGTGAGTGGCCGCAGCGTGCATTTCGGCAGACCCTGAAGCAATTCCTCCCTACGGCTGGACAGGCCGGGGCTAGTCTGCATCTGTTTAAGTTTGCCTACTTGCGTGGCTGGGGACGTGTCGGGGTCAGGCGCGCGGGAGTTGTGGACTGACTTCAAACGGCTGCGCCCACGCAACGTGACACGAAACGCCGACAATTCCCCAGCAGATTTCGGGAGGGACCCCCCCCCCCCGGACGCCCAACCGTCGCCTCTTCGACCCCGACTTCTTATACAGCACAGCACACATGTTTTATTCGCCAACTGCGCCCGATAATAAAAGCCGCGACTGCGTGCCTTGCCGCCAGAGCCGGACCTGCGAGTAGCTAACAAACCCTTCGCGCGCAACCGTTTCGCTTGATTGCACTTATGCTATGTCTGTCCTGGGAACACGCTCCCGCTTTCTAAGCCCCACGCGCACGGAATAGCCCCGATCCTCCAGCACGTTGTCCCCGCTATCCTTACCCCGGCGCCCCGGTTTTGCTGCGGAGAACGGTGCTCCTTCCCAGTCACAGAACGGCATCTCAGTCACCTGCGACAGCGCGACATGCTCTCACCCGACTCACCAAACACCCGTCCGCCTCCCGCCCGCCCTTGCCCCATCCCCGATCCTCCCCTCCCTTTCCTTTCCCCTTCCTTAGCAAATTTGCGATCATTTCGTGGACCGCCTGCCCAGCCGGCTGCAAGGCCACGGCCTGCACCTGCTGGGGGCGGGGCCGGGGCCGCTGGTGCAGCGCTGGACACACGAGGTGCGTGGCGGCGCGGGGCCGTGTCCGTGGGGCGGTTCGTGTCGTGGCTTAATCGTGGCTAGCTCGCATCAGACACACTGTTCGTGTCCGTTCACTTGGCGGCGTGGATATGTCGCGGGCGCGTCGCGGGCGCGTCGGCTTCGGCGGTGGGGGTTCGAGTTGCTGCTGCGCAAGGGCTGGGGGCTTCCAGACAGCGAGTGAAGGCCTTTACTGTCGACCCTGTCTGCCTGCTTCTCTCCACCTCCTACACCTAAGTTTTCCAATTATTTCCACACACGCACCTATTTTTCGTTCGCAGCTGCTCGACAGCGCGGGTGTGCACAGCTACCAGGATCGCGAGCTGCTGCTCAAACAGCGCGATCGCATGGTCGCGGCTGTGGAGCGACACCGGCAGCGCCGCCGCCTCGCCAGCTGCCCCAGCCACAACCGCATCAGCCTCACCGGCTTCGGCAGCGGCCGCCGCCGGAGCACCGACGTGCCCGGTTTTGAGGCAGTCAGCGGCGGCAGCCACTCCAGCGCTGACGGAGCCGCGACGTCGGCAGACGGCCACGAGGACGAGCACGGCCATGGCCACGGGCACGGACACGGCGGCGACGGCGGCATGGCCGCGGCGGCGGCGGCGGCGCACGAGGATCCGGAGGAGGTGCGCCGCGCGGCGGTGGCGGCGGCGGCATCCGCCGCCGCCAAGGCGGCGGCGACGGTGGCAGGGAGCGACGGAAGGCCGTTCAAGTTGACCAGCGACTGGCTCACAGCTCGCGGCGGCGACCTGTACCGCATCAGCGAGGAACGACACGCCTACCTGCGCCACGAGGCTTCAGACACGCTGGAGAAACACAGCGGCGCGCCAGGCTGTGCCGGCGGCGCCGGCGCCGGCGCCGCCGGCAGCCTCGGGGCTGTTTGCGGCGGCGGCGCCGCTGCCGCCGCCGCCGCCGGCGGCTGCGCGGCTCATGAGCAGGTGGTGCTCGTGGACGCGGCGGCGGAGCGCGCCGCCGCCGCGGAGGCCGGCATTGGCACGGAGGCCAGCGCGGCGCCGCGTGCGGCGACACCGCCATCGTCCCCTCGCGGCGGCGGCGGCGGAGCGGGCGGCCCGAAGCTGCTGGCGGCGCGCAGCGGCTCCCACGGCCACGCCGCTGGCACTCAGTCGCGCATGGGCCGATTGGCGGGGGCCGCTGTGGCTGCCGTCGGCGCGGCCACCGCCGTGGAGGCGTCAGGCGAGGTGGAGCCTGCACCGGCACCGGATGCACCTGAGGAGGATGAGGCCCTATGGCACCCAAACGATCGTTACGATCGCTGTTACCTAGGTCGTAGATCGTTACCCCTCCGGCATCGTTACGATCTCGCTACGATCTGCTTACCATCTTAACCAGCCATGGTAACAGCCTTGTCACGGTCTACGAGGCACACCAGTAACCATCACTTTGACGCCCGTTACATGGCAGCCTTGTGCTTTGCTGAAGGCCAACCTCAGTACTAACGTAAGAACTATGTAGTCCTACCGCTACTCCACATGCTAGCCATCTGTCAAGGCTTGATAGCACGACAAGTGCAGATGCTCATGCAACACTTATGCAACACTACCGCAAGTCCATACGTACATGCAACAATACGCCTAGTCATGTCTGCGTGTGAACGTGCAACTAGCCACTGGCAGCAACCACTTGCATGTCTGCTGGGCACAACGTCTCTGACCCACCACCTTGACGCCCGCCGCCACCACAGCTACCATGCCAAACTATGCCACTGGCGCCGCCGCGCCCGCCTCCATCTCTAGCGCCAGACAGCTGGTGTCACGCTGGCTCCTGTAGTTTTGCTTCCACCGGCAGCGCCTGCATGCACGCGTGCACACACATAGACACACCCAGTTAATCGTCTGCCACAAGACGGGTAGGTGCCAATGCATGTCAAGGCCAGCCATGGACAGAGTGCTTGGCAGTGCACGGGGCCTACTACACAAGGCGTGTCTGTGTGCACATGTGCATGTGTGTGCGTCCACACGTGTCACGGACACATGTGTGTGCGTCCACACGTGTCACGGACACTCACCGTTGATGAGCACAATGCTGGAGGTGTAGGGGCAGTCCAGCCAACCGTACGGTCCATAGGGTACAACAGGGGTTGGGCAGCAAGCTGTCGCGGGGCAGGGTGTGTGCGTGCGGAGGGGGGCGGGGTGGTATGTGAGACACTAGGCGTACCGTGGCAAGGGAGCCATAAAAACACCTTACAGCGAGCGCTGGTAAGGGAGGCAGCAGACAGTCACTAGTTGTAGGCGGGGGCTCCACCAGACAACCCAACACAGCGCGAGAAGATGAACCATGCACTGGCTTGCGAGGTACCACTAGGTTCAACGCATCCCATCGTCATTCAACCTGCGGACTAACCTGCGGACTAACCTGCGGACTATGGCGTGCGGGGCGAGGGTGATGTTGACAGAACGCGATGTTGAATGGCGTTGTTGACGCCGGCCACCGAGACTTCTCGGTCGGACATTTGAAGCGCAGCTGATAGATTATGAGGCATAGTCGTTTCTCTCACGTAATAGCTGGCTGCAGCTGACGTGTGAGCAGCGTTGCCAAGCCGGTCAACGAGCAGTCAGCAGCGTGAGGACTCACGTCCCAAGCCAGCCAAGCAGCGTCTGCCGCCAGCTCTTGTTCTAATGACATTTGAGCTAGCATAAATTTGTGTTACAAAGAGAAGTAGCAAGCGCGAGAGAGCAAAGTGGGGGAGAGGAACAGAAGTGCAGCGGCACCGGCATGAAGTGCAGTGTATCAGTATATGTATGGTACTATATCAGTGTATGTGTAGTAGTATCAGGGGCCGCTCTATGCTGCTTGTTAAGTCAGGCCCGCGAGAACCCCATGCAGGAACCCTGGTTACCCCTCGCGAAGGCCCCCGTTACCCCTGGCTTAGGGTCGTTACCACGCCCAAGGGTCCCTGTCACAATGTCACACAGTCGGCCTACAGCCCCCAGACTTCCTCGTTCGCGAGCGCAAAAACTACATATGTTTAAGGCTTCACATATTAGACTGTTTTAACACAAACTGTCACTACAATACGCACTTTGCAGACTAGAATGTCGGCATGTTCACTTGTCGGCGACGAAAGGCACTCCGCCCAGTCCGCAATGTGCGTATGCATGACAAGTAGCTAAGAGGTGACCACAGCACCACTTGGCTTGCGTCCTGGGCGTGCCAGGCCGTGCGGGCCCGAAACAATCGTTACCCCCTGTCCGGGGATCGTCACCCCCGTTTTTGGATCGTTACCACCATTTGGGTGCCATAGGGAGGAGCCAGAGGAGGAGGAGCCGCTGGCGCCGCTGCCGCCGTCGACGCAGCCGGCTGCGGACACGTTGCATCGCGCCAGCGGCTGTGGCCCGTCCGAATGCGGCAGTGGCAGCTGCAGCAGCTGCAGCGGCGGCGCGGAGTCGCTGCTGGCATGTGGCGGCGCCGCCGCCACCTCAGCACCGACTGCTGCGCCTGGGGTACCACCGCTGTCGGACGTAGCCGCCGCAGCCGTGGGCACGCCGGCGGCGGCGGCAGAGGCGGCGTTTGCGGCTGTGTCTGGCGGCGCATCTGAGCTGGGCCATGGGCCGCTTGAGTCGTGTGTGTCGACGGGCGGCATTAACGGCATGGGACGCCTCAGTGGTGGCACGGGCGGAGGCGCGGGGACGCTGCCGTGCCTAGCCACAGCGAGTGCCGTGTCAACGTGACACGCGTGATTTGCAGCAAGATCAATGGCAGCTGCATCGCAAGCAACGGTTTGGGCCGGCCACTTCAGCGGCCTCTGCGGCGCCGGCTGGCGCGGGCTGCTGGCTTCTGGGTTGCCTTTGAGCGGGCAAGCACGGCGCAAGTGAGGCTTGCTACACCTGCAACTCACACTATAAGGCACGGTAAGGATGCATGATGCATGCACATAACGGGCTGGCTGTCACGCAAGCAAGGCAATGCAAAACTGCTGTCATGTGTTGCCCGCGTGATGGATGCGGACTCTCGGACTGTCCATGTGATGCTACGTTTGGCCCGTGTGATGGGCGCTGGAGTGGTTTGCAACGGAGGAGCACGGACGGACTTATGACCGCAAGTCGGCCAGAATGCTAAGCGTACACAAATGCAAAACGACTACGGTAACATGGTACTAGCAGTCGCGTGCAAATTCAGTGAAATAGCTTCGCAGCAATATCCCTGCGCGGTCATGAGCAGCACGAGTCATTGGCCATGGGTCACTGACCGTGCGGCACACGCGCATAACACGCACCCGGCATCTGACAGTCGCTGACGCGAGGCACCGGGAACCTTGGGGAGAGCACTTTCCGCACTCGCTTCGCATGCCTGACCACGTGTCCAAGAGGCTATGCAAGCGGCTCCAAGCATTGATGGTTCGTTTGTGTGTTTGTGTACACGGACTGGAGTTGGGTTGAATAAGGGCCGGACCGCCGTTATGCGGTGGAGGAAAGGGAGGTTGCTTGGGCGGATGCTTAAAGCGCAAACGCTTACTGTGGGCCGGTGGGGTGGGGTTCGCTGGAGTCGGGTTGGGCGTTGTGTAAAAGTGGTGTGTTTATTGCCGTGGTGTGAGCTGTAAGTCGGTACGGGGCTGCCGGGGTTGCTTACGCTAATATAATTGATGGATAATTCAGTGCCGCGGCAGGCGTGGAGTGCCTTCAATGGCTTTACTTGAAGCGCGCTCCGCGGTTTTTGTGTTCATGCGAGTGGGGGCGCAGTGGCATGCGGGGCTGCGATGCAGGCACGCTGTCGGGGGATGGGGTGCCTGCGTTGTTTGGGTTGCCTGGGCACGTTCGTTGAAATGGTTGGATGGATATGCGCAGCGACACAGCGGGGACCGCCATTGGGGATAGGAGCTGTTATGCCCAATACCCCAGTAACTCAGTAAGCCCTAGTGTATGGAGCCCATGGGCCACGTGACATCAACGTATGCGCGGCTATGGCCGTACGGTAGTGCAGAGGCCGGCATGTGCGCCGTCACACACAGGCACAGGAGAGGAGTCCAGTGGTGCTGTGCGCTGCTGCTAAGCAACTAGAATTTTGCGGACTGGGCGTTTGTGATTTGTAACAACGTCTTTGTAATGCATGTGGCGCGGTGTCAGCGGTGCTGAGCAGGATCATAGTTTGCCGGTTGCTGCTGCTGCTCCTGCTAGCTGCTTGCCGCGCATAAGCGGTCAACGTAATAAAATTTCAACTTGGGTTATGATGAGGCGCGTATGGTACGTTGTGTACCACAACGTGTAATTCTCCTGGATGCAGCGCAAAGGATGGAGGGCGAGTGAGTGGTAAGCACACGAAAGCTGGGCTTTGGCAGGAGTGTACCGACGGAGTCACGTTGCTAGCCTTGCAAGATGCATCAGGAAGTACGTCGACGGACGCGTACCTGCACAGCAGCGCGTGCCACCCTGGGCACAGGCGACACAGACCTGCACAAGTGTGAAACACGGAGTGACCAGGTATACCCGCCCGCTCGTGCGCCTTCATTCCGGCGCGGTGTGGTCTCATTGCCTCTTGGTGTTTGACCCTGGGCATGACTGGATGGGCGAGGACTTGAGAGGACAATAATTGTGCAAGCCAGCCTAGGCCAAAATCCACTTACTTGACACACAGCCCCGGAAATGGCGTCGTGCCATGCATCTCCTTCACAGCCTCCTGCAGCCTCTCACTAAGAGCCCGCCCCTGCCCCGTATCCTCGCCCTGTTTCCGGTGTCAAGGCCAGCATTACTCTGCTCAAGCATGAATGAGGGAGACTGCTGGCATGGGAGCTTGGTAGTGCACTAGGCTGAGCACGATCAAATGAGAGGGGTGTGGCCCCAGTTCACTAATCACTACCTTCTGCCCGGATGGCTACAGAGAGATGCCAGATGGCTCGTCACAGTATGTAGCACAGGTGTCACTCCCATCTGCCTGTGTCTGCCTGCCTGGTCACTGTCGCAACAGGCCGTCTAGCCGCGTGCAGGCAGCGCTGTCTGTCCTGCACGAATGAGGGAGCCACACAACACGCCCACTACTAGCTAAGGACGGGCAGCTCTGTCCTCCGCCGAAGTGCTGTCAAAGAGATGCGGTGTGGGGGTAACGACTCTTGGATCTGGACTGTTGTGACGTTGATATGCGCTGCACGCTTAGACTAAGCTTGCCCCACCCCTGGCTTGCATGGGAACACCCCAAACAAGACAAAGAATGTCCGTTACAGCACGCACGTCATTTGTTAATAACGGAAAAGCAGCACTGGGCAAGGGCGGCACTGCACCCTTGTAGCCGGAAACAACCCCATGGTGACAGCCTCGTGGCACAGGCACCAACCAGAAACTATGCAGTCGTGTCCTGCATGAACTAAAACAAACAGGGAATGAGCGTGCACATCCCCCCATCTCTTAAATAAACGGCACCAGACCTGCACCTCATACCCATCCCACATGTGCCCGTTAGAATTCTATGCTAGCAAAGGCGGTCGCCGGTATCAATTTGTGTGAGCAGAAACTCAACAATCCCAGCGTTGAAATTGACGTGCTTTGCGGAACTAATGCGTACGTAGACACTCACAGCAGGCTCCAGCCACATGCACAACACAGAGCACAATAACAAACATCCACACGTCACATTGATACAGCGGCCAGCCTTGGATGCTGTCTGAAGTAGACCAGCGCTTCCACACGCTGCTGCTTCGCACCTCTTCCAACTAAAGGCCTTTGCCATCACATGCATCGTACACAACAATCCCCCACAATCCCAGACAGCAGCATTCCCTTTTGCTAGCTCTAAATAGCCGCCGCCCAGCCCGCCACCACCTCCAGCCGCCGCCGTCTAAGCCACTCCAGCTGGTGGGGCAGCAGCGGCGGGTCCTGAAACGTGGACGCAAAGTCAACCAGGCGGTCCCACTGCTGCACCAGCGCCGCATGATCACTACTGCTGCTGCTGACGCTGCTGCCTCCAGCAGCACCCTCCCCGCCTGCTACTGCCTCCACCCCACTTGCCGTGCCCGCTGCACTGCTGGCTGCCGCAGTGCCCGTCACCGCCATGTTGTGTGTCACCCACAGCCGGAGGTAGCCCATGGCGTGCACCCGGCGAGATGGCGCCTCAAGAGTGTGGTCTGGCCACATGCTTGAAGAAGAGCCTCCGAAACCATCACTTCCCTCCTCCCACTCGTCCACGTAGTCATACCCAGGCCTGAAGAAGTCTGCTGGGTGAGGGAGCAAGCTTGTCGGTGGGCTGAGGAGGCCGCAGTCCAGAAGCCAGCTCGCAGCGGCCAGGTTGCCACGTGACGCCAGCAGCCACAGCTGACGCATCGTGAATGTTGTTGTGATCTCCTGTGGAACGGGCACGGAAGTAAGGCAGCTATGTGTCAATCACCATCTTGTTTTGAAGACCAGGACGTAATGCGCACGTGCATGGCAAGACACATCTCGGGGATTGGTGCTATCATATATGACAATGGCTGATGTGTGCTACACCTAACAGCAATCGCACAGTCCCTGTTTGCTAGGAACAGCTCCGCACACAAACGTAATATAGCAAGCATAGAGCTCTACTCACGTACGGCAGCCCATGCCAGTATTCGGCCCGCTCCTGCTGTATCTTCAAAAGCCACACACGCTCCTCGTTCTGTGCACGCGCAACCCCCAGGGCCCAGTCCAGGGTCTGAACGCTGCTGTACTTGACCATTTGTGGCAGGTCCATGCGGGCACGGTACCGCTCCACCAGCATGCCCAGCAGAGACTCGTCAGCGCCCGCATAAACACAGCTGCTCAAAGCTTCATCCCACTCTCCATCCCCTGCCGTCACTTCGTCAGCCTCCTCTCGCCATGGGCGGACGTCCCTTGGCCCCTCCACGGGCTCCAGCATCCGAGCCAGGTACCAAGCAGTCTCGAGAGAGCCAGCCCTGGAGGTCGCAATGTCTTTCACGCCCAGCTGCACCACGTTTGGACCGTAGCGCTGCCACAGCATGTGCAGCACTGGCAGCTGACCCTCGCGCACAGCCATCTGGCCAAGCTCCTGCACCAGGCTTGGGCCCGGCCATGGGCCTGCTGCCCTGCTGGGCTGCTGCTCGTGTGCACCCCCGTGGTGCCATCGTGGGTCAGGAGCTGGCATGCAGGGCAAAAATGGAAAGGAGCATTGGGAAGTGAGGAATAGCGGCGTGAAATGCTTCAATGTGCGTGTAGAATTTACTCATTCCCAGGCAATGGTTTGGCTAGACAGCCTGACAGCTGAACCTGAGCTCGCATACCCTCCATGACAGAGCCATACGGACCAATGCAGCACCCCTACCCTACCTACAGATACCAACTGTGCCGTGTCACTCCACCTACCAGGAAGCGTTTTGGGTGCTGCCCATGCATTCAGCAGCTCTGCCAGCGCCGTACAGTTGCCGCTGACGGCCGCTTGCCTGACCGCCTGCAGCTGCCAGCCGTCAGGCAGCCCCTGTGCCACCAGGAACCGCCACCGCTGCGCGTAGTCGTGGCTTGCCCACACCTCGCGTCGCCAGCTCCTCAGCTCCTGGCCGAATGCCCGCATGACGCGTGCCACAGCCTGCTGCCCCGCGGTCCCTCCTGCGGCCCATCGTGACAGCAGGAACTCCACCTTGGCCTGCCAGCCACCACTGGTGCTCGACACCGCCTGGGAGAGCAGCTGTGCTCGCTCCTTGTCACTGTCCAGGCGGGTGACCCGTGGGACCCATGCGTCGTAGAAGCGCTGCAGGACCTCGGGGCTACTGCCCTCGGCCACATGACGGGATGCTGACGCATCCCCCCGGAGCAATTTGGAGGGGGGGGGAGGAGGTGGGAGCAGCTTGGACGGCGCTTGGGGAGGGTGGGGGGTGCAGGGGCGTGTGTGGGGGTGGGTTTGGGCATTTCCTTGGCTGGCACGGGCTGCCGCCGGACACCTGGGAGCGCTGTTGAGGGCCAGGCACGGAACGCAAGCAGCGGGGAGAGTGCGCGGTGTTGTGGGTCCGTCGTTCTGTGCGCGGGTGCCCACGGGGTGAAAGCGGGGAACGGGCGAACGCGTGTGCAAGTGCGGAAGTGCTCGGAGTGCGCGCCGAGTGACCTTAACGCGCTGCAACTGATATCTTTGCAGTATTTGCGACCCAGCGGCAGCTTCACGCGGCTGCGGCGCAGACCTCGGCGCGGGAAATGCTAAAAATGCCGACGCGGTGAACCGCGCTGCCCGAGCCCGCTGAGCGGCCCAAACGCTTCTATCAATGTCTCGACATTGATTGGTGCTGGGCTGGAGGCCGGGCGAGCAGCTCGGCGCGAGGCAACTTCTGGAAGTTTGCCGAGCACCACTCCCGAACTCGCTCTCCCGATCGCCCGGCGCCCCGCTGGTGCAATTGTATATCAGTAAATGATATGTTGAATTCATATTATGCACATATCGGCGCGAGCTCGCGCCGGAGTGCGCGCGGGACCGCTCGCAACGTTTTTATGCTCGCGAAACCGTCGCAACCTTTTTTCTCCGCGCGCGGCCGGCGCCGCGCCCCCATTTTTGATATCGTGCATATCTAGTATGCGAGTGCTACAACACTGCATATCACCGGCGGCCGCGCGGCTGCGGCGAGCGGAAGGGCGAGCGCCCTCGGGATTGTGCCGTATACGCACAGACGCACGCACGGACACTTTTGAGAGCGACACATCCCTCCGCAATCTGCAGATTGCTCCGGGAATGTTGAACAGGATCCAGTAGTGGTCCTCAGGCACCCAGTGGGCTGCGAGAGAGGCATAGCGACCCGTGGGACCACCCAGCAGCCGCTCCACGATGTGGGCGTGGCCGTGGCTGGCCGCGTCTTGCACCATCCGCCTCAGCGTGAACGGGTCAGGCGAAAACGCCATGGGCTGCTCCTGCGCCTGCTGCCCCTGCTGCCCCTGCTGCCCCCGCCGCCCAGCCGCCTGCTGCTGCTTCTGCTCCTGCCCAGCAGCGCCCCAGCCCCTGCCCTGGCCCTGGCTTGGTCCCGGTTCCTGGCCCTGGCTTGGTCCCGGTTCCTGCTCCTCTGCCAGGCCTCCAGATGCCGCCACGGCGTGTGGTTGATGCGGCGGTGGTGGTCCGCTCTCCAGCCACGTCAGCACGTGGCCCTGGCCGCCCGCACACGCCCAGGTCGCCACGGTGATGAGGGGGAACGGCTCATCGCCGAACAGCGCCTGCCACAGCAGCGACCTTGCTTCGTGCGGACCCGCCGCCCAGGCCCACTGCAGCACGTGCAAGTGCCCGAAGTAGGCCGCAAACTGCACGCTCCGATAGCTGCCCTCGCAGCCCTCCTGCACCAGCCGCTGGCAAGCCGCCAGGTCGCCTGCTGCTGCCGCCGTCTCCAAGACCTCACTAGCCAGCCCCACGCCGCAGTGGGTCAGCGCCGCCTCCAGGCTGGCGGCATGATGGCTGGAGGCCGCCAGGCACAGCAGCAGTGAGCGGCGTTTTTGTGTTAGCGCGCGCCAGGGCTCCGGCCGGCCCCAGTGCTTGACGAACGCGTCTCCCGGCCAAGCCTCGCCGGCGACACGCAGTGGCCGATTCGCCATCCAGCCGATTGGAGTTTTTAGTTCCTGGCCCACTGTGACTACTCTATAGACGCTGCGCAGGCACGCGCACGCCTCGGCGTCGACAAGCTTCAAATTGCTGGCGGCATCGTTCGGGTGGCAGTGTGCTGCTATCCGCAGTATGAGGTCCGGCGTGAGCTTTTTCCATGGACCGCTTTCTAGAACGGAGCCCATTTTTGCGGGTGGCACACCACTCCCGTCTTAAGTCCTGTCTTCAGTTTGGTGATTTGACTGTGTGAAAGGTTCAATGCTGAATGGCACAGCGAAATACGGCTAACTAGACCACTTTCACTCCTAGCACTTCATCCCTGCCCCTACTAACCCCCCTCACACTTGAAACGGTCATGCCGCCGAAACACCTGCTGAACTCAACGCCCCCCGAACTCAATCCACCCCCCACCCACCCCAACCCCCACCCCCATACACGCAGCCAGCTGCGTGCACCGAGGACTGCAGCAGAAGCGCAGCCTCACGTACGGCGTACACTACTAGGCACTCTAGGACCGGGGATTGGATCGCACATTGCAGGGTCGCATTTCCCCCCTGTTCCAGGGGAATCGAGCCCTGTTCCCATCCATCCAAGTGACGCCGCTCACTCCCCAACAGTTCAACAAAGATAGCCCCACCCCCAGCCCGTGCACCCCAAGCCGTCTCACATGTGATCGGGTACCCAACCGTTTGAGCGTCGTGCCAGGACAAAGAATTCAAGGCTTGTTCGGGAGTCTTCGTTATCAGGCATTACATTCGCACAAATGGGGCCCTCCTGCAGCAGTGTAGCGCACATATGGGCCCACCCAAGCACGACCACTTATTGAAGAGTGGTCAGCACAGCTCACCCATCGCGACACAGCCCCTAAAAGCATCAGCGTTTACCGTCTATTACGAGGTATGTGAACTCGCAACTTGCGCTACTGACTGCCTGCTCCAGTGCCGCCTGCAAGCCCACTCCGCCTTCCGCTCTGGTCTACATTAGTTCCGCAACGCACGTCAGCATCCAGCCCCTCTAGTGCGCCATTTCCTTACCTCCTCCTCCTCCTCCTCCTCCTCCTCCTCCTCCTCCTCCTCCTCCTCCTCCTCCTCCTCCTCCTCCTCCTCCTCCCCCTCCCTCTCCCCTCTCCTCCTCCTCCATCCTCCCCTCCCCTTTTCTCC
>NC_057011.1:3407329-3431020 GCF_000002595.2 Chlamydomonas reinhardtii
TCTCCCCTCCCTCCCCCCCCCCCTCAACGCCTCAATGGTCCGTGAACGGCACGCGACTGCCCTTCCACGCGATCAGCTTGGGCAGGTTGTTGGCCACCACGCCCATCCAGGCGCCCATGCGCAGCGCGCCACGTGCCACGCCCAGGTTGACACGAGCCGTGTCCAGCATCTTGCGGTCGTTCAAGGTGCGCGCCGTCTCAAAGAACTTCTCAAAGTACGACACCGCCGAGTCCAGGTCGCCCTGGGAGGGGGTTGCAAAGACGGTACAGAGAAGTGTAGCGAAGGGGGATTCGGGTGGTGTAGTGGTAGTGGTGGTGAGGGAGGGAGGGAGGGAGGTGGGTTATATTATTCGAGCCCAACCATGTTCAGTCCCAACACAAAGGGTAGGGGGGTGGGGTGTGTGAGGCGGAGTGGAGTGGAGGCAGAAAGGCTGGGTGTGCCGGCACACAGGCAGCTATGCAGGGGTTGGGGCTGCGGGAGGGTGTGGCAGGCTGCGGGCGCATGCTGGTATGCGCGGCGCATCGCCGCGGGGAGCGCCTGATTGCCACTGCCGCCCATCCCTTCAAGCTGCGTCCTTCCACACGGTGCCATCCCGCCATCACACGCCTCCACAGCCCCCTCCTCCTGCCCCCAGCCCCCCCCCCCCCGCACCTGCTCGTACAGCATGATGCCCAGGCTGCAGCTGGCCAGCGCCGTGCCGTTGGGGTCGCCGCCGCGGGCAGCCTGTCAGCGAGCGAGCGAGCGAGCGTGTGTGTGTGTGTGTGTGTGTGTGTGTGTGTGTGTGTGTGTGTGTAGGGTTGTTGTCTGTGTGAGAGAGAGTGTGTGTTTGTTTGAGGTGAGGGATGGGGTTTCAGGCAGGCTCAGTTAGCTGATTTAGGTGGGTGCAGCGCAGCAGTAAGCGGAAGGCAGTTTGTGTGTTGAAAAACCAACAAAACGAAGCCCGTGTGTGTGTGTGTGTGTAGGGGTGTTGTGTGTGTGTGTGTGTGTGTGTGAGAGAGAGAGTGTGTGTGTTTGTTTGTTTGAGGTGAGGGATGGGGTTTCAGGCGGGCTTAGCTAGAAGGTTTAGGTGAGTAGGGGGAGGCGAGGGCAGCGCAGCAGTAAGCGGAAGGCAGGCCAAGGATCTAGGCCCTGGGTCCTGGATACGGGTGGCCGCTCGTGCTGCTGCTTGCGGCGTGCCTGGAGGCTCCTCTAGGAATGCATGCACGCTGCTTGCCGGACGGAATACACTGTCGCACCCTCCGCCCTCCACGCCATCCCACTACACCGCTACGACATCCGAGGCACCAACACGCCTCAACTGCCCCCACCCACCCACCCACCCACCCACCCCGTGGACGCCGTCGGTCATCGGTACGCGCAACACCACGCCTGCTGTCTACTTCGCTACACTTCTCTGTCCCAATCCTTGCAACCCACGTCCCCCACCCACCCCCACCTCCCCACCCACCACCCACCCACCCACCACCCACCCACCCACCCCACCCACCCACCTGCAGGTACTCCTCCAGGCAGCGCACCGCCGCCTCGGTGTCGCCCATGTCGCGCAGGCAGCCCGAGAACGCCGTGTAGGCGCTGCCCACTGCCGCCTGTGTGTGTGTGTGTGTGTGTATGTGTGTGTGTGTGTGTGTGTGTATGCATGGAGTGGTTGTGGGCAGGTGCAGGGTCAAGGTGCGGCTCAGCAGCAGCGAGGTGCAAGCAGGAGCAGGACTCCAGTGCCAGGTGCGGTGCAAACAACCCCCACCGCTGCAAACAACCCCCACCGGTGCAAGCAACCCCCACCGGTGCAAACAGCGCCCACCGCTGCAACCCCAGCCCCCACCGGTGCAACCCCACCAGCCCCCCACCTTGTCCTCCATGTGCGGCGCCAGGTCGATGAAGGCGCGCAGGTAGTGGACGGCCTCGGGGTGACGGCGCCCGCCCGCGTACAGCATGCCTGCCGCAGGCGAGGCGGGGAGGGCGCGTGTGTGTGTGTTAAAGAGCACAAGGAAGACATGGAGGTGGGGAGGGCGCGCGTTTGTGTGTGCGTGTGCGTGTGTGTGTATGTGCGTGTGTGCGCTAGGGAAACGAAACGCGCGTGCACGCGTGTGTATGCGTGCAGTGTGTGCAAATGTGGGTGCGCGTTTAAGAGGAGCTGGGGGATGCTTGTGAGCACGGTCAGCACAAACAGGCAGCGTGTCGCGTCGGACAGGGTATGACGCCCCCCCAGGGCTCCGCGCCCCTTACTTCGCCGCGCCCACCTATCCGGTAGTTGGCTTTGGCTGCGGTGGCGTTGTCTCCGCTGCGCTCCGCCGCGGACAGGCATTTGTTGTAGGAGGCGATGGCGTCGTCCACCTGGCCCGTGCTCTCCTGCACCTCCGCCTGGAGCCAGCAGGAGGAGGGTGGGCAGGAAAGGAGGTGGGTTAGAGCATCATGAGGAGAAGAGACTGTGTGTTGCTGGTGGGATGGGCGCGGCCGGGGCACGCCGCCAAGCCGCCCGCTCCCGCTCTGCAGCGCATGCCGCCCCCTGCAAACCTGTCCCCTGCAAACCTGCAGCACACCCACCGCGCACCCATCCTAGCCACCCCCACGATCCCCACACAACGCACCGTACGCTGCCAGTCAATCTCGCACACGTCCCCCCAAACCGACCCGAGTAACCCTGCCCTGCCCAACCCCACCCAACCCTCCCCAACCCTAACCAACCCTACCCTACCCTACCCAACCCTACCCAGCCCCACCCCAACCCTACCTAACCCGACCCAACCCTACCCTAACCCTACCCAACCCGACCTGAACCCTACCCGCCACGCCACGCCGCGCCCCATTGCGCCGCACTGCCTGCCTCCCTGCCTGCGCACACTCGCCCTCTCCCGCCTCGCCCCCGCACACCTGTCTCAGGTACACTGTGGTGAGGTTCTGGTAGGCTGTGTCGCTCTCCAGCGCCAACTGGTTGTCGGAGGCCAGGCTCAGGCGCCGCTCGTAGCAGGCGATGGCCGCCTCCGTCTCCTGCAGGGCAAGAAAGGGTGGTGTGGCGGTATGGTTGGTTGGTTGGCTGGCTGGATCATGGTGGCGGTGGAGGAAGGGGTCAGCAGCCTCTAAATCCAAGGGAGATCTCTGTCGCTATAGCGGGTTGTACATACACATAATAAACACATCACATGCTGCTCTCCTCTCCCCCCTGGATGGGCTTTTGGATGATGATGGGGCTTTGTGGTTGGGCCCGGGCACACACACACATACACACATGCGCACCTGCAGCTCCTCATAGACCACGCCCAGCGCCAGGTTGGCTTCCAGCTCGCCCGCCAGCCACTGCAGGTGGGGAATGGCATTCATGATTATTTAAGAAGTGAAGGCGTAGCCAGCCACTGCAGGTGGGGTGGATAAATACCAGCCCAAGGGGGTGCAGGCGATGTGGGAGGAGGGTCCGGCAGGCGGGCGGGCAGGCAGGGCGGTACGGAGCGGAACACAAGCAAACATAGTTACACGGCTGTGGTGCGTGGCACAGAGCGTTGGCCCCGCCCTCTCTCCCGCCACTCCCGCCGCACCGCACCTGTGTGTCCTGCGATAGCCGCAGGCAGCGGCGGAAGAAGAACTCGGCCTTGTGCAGCCGCCCGATCTGGGCAAAGTACTTGGCCAGGTTCTTGTAGGAGGCGTACACGGCCTGGAGTAGGAGTGGTGGTGGGGTGGGAGGAGTTGGAGGGGTGGGGGTTGAGGAAAATCCCCGTCCTCATGTCGGCGCAGGCCCCTGGCCCTGGCGCCTGCCCCGTGTACTTCGGCACCAGCAGCATGCTGCCATCCCTTCCTCAGCTCCGTCCTCCACCCTGTCATAGTTGCGGCTGCCCCCATCTCCCCGCCCCTGCCCTGCCCCGTCCCTCGCCTTTCCCCAGGCCCCTTTCGTTGGGCTCGGGCACATAACCCCTTCCCCCCGCCTCTGGGATTGGAATAAACTACCCACCCCCTATTGCATTGGGTTTGGTTTAGTTTGGGCTGGTATCTACAACCCCCCCTTACCTGTGTGTCCCCGGTGCGCAGGGCGTTGTCCGCCTTCAAGAGCTCCGACCGCAGCAGACCCAGAGCCTCCTGAGGCACGTCGTCGCCCGCCGCCGCCGCCGCAGCAGCAGGCTGACCGTCCGGCCCCACCTCGCCGCCCGCCATCCGGTTGTGTGTGAGGCTGAAAAAGTCCACAAACGCCTGTGGCCGCCCCTCCACCAGAAGCTGCGTGCGGGCACGGAGGAGAGGGGTGGGCAGAACCGCACAGGGTTTGGCACCTTGCCGCGAATACGGTACGTTCGTCCGTACTCCATGCGTGTTCCGCTGCAGTTGCTGTTACGCGGCTCGCCCCCACCTCACACGCACGCACCTGGATGCATAGTGACTTCTTGTCTGCTAGTTGTGTTTCGCGGTATGCCTGCGCCTCTGCGGCCTCCGCCTCCGCAATGAGGTTGTGCAGCTTCTCCTTGAATGTGCGCTTGCCTGCAAATGGTTGCGTGATTGATTCAAGGCACTGAGTCTATGGCATATGCAAGTGACAGCGTTAGCGGCAGCTGGAGGCGTCGTGTGGAACTCTGGAGGGCACCGCGAGCACTGTGGGCGCGGCCCTCTTGTCAGCTTCTTGGGTACGTGCCCGTCTGAGACCCTCTCACAGGCCCCTCGACGTGACGTGACGTGCACGGCCAGCCCTAACTAGGTACTGGTTCAAGCACGTTCTCCCAGCAATTGCTGCCCCCAGGCCACCGGTGCTCGCAGGAGGAAGGCTGCTGCCTAGCCTGGTGTCCATCGACACTAGGCTGCTTGCCACGCTGCCAAGGCACAGCTCCTCTGCGGCAACACCCAGGCCCCAGGCCCTCCCAGCCGTCTCTGTTTCTTTTACTTGCCTTCACGCGAGCCACCATTTTCCCGCGAGCTCAGCTGCCCGCGCGCAGAGTCCATTGGAGCCTGGACCAAAGTTGCCATGCTGCTTTCTAGTCCTGACTGGTGGCCCTGAAAGCACGCCTATGGCTACCCTGCTCCCATGGCGCAAGCAAGCGTGCCAATATGTGGCAGTTTCTGTTGCTCTAAGTGCGACCCCGCGAAGCAAAGTCCTTCCTCCTTTTGTTGATCTTAATTGTTAGACGTGTATCTGATATTTCATTTACTCTTGCAGTCAAGGGGATTCTTGCGACTCGGCGAGCATTCGCGACATGGCATGAATCCAAAGCACGCGCGCAAGCCTGGTCCAAATACTGCTAAGGCAAATGCATTCGAATTCTTAGGGAAGGAACATCCTATAAACAACAAAAGACCTTGACCAACGCTTGACCGCTCTCCGCTTGCGCGGAGCGGGCAGTATTTTGCTGCTGTTGTTCTCCCTTACGCATTTAAGCGTTAAATTTGTGAAGCTCTAGGGTAGAACCATTTATGAAGCGGTTCCGCGTCCCTGCCGGTGTCCCTAGCATGCCGCGTGGCTGAGCAAGACAGCGCTCACAGGGACGAGCTAGCGCTTGACCAGCTATGGACGTTGCATCAATAACAACGGCGGGGTATGGCGGCCGGGTGACTTTCCTGGATGACACCACGCTCGCCTACGCCAGTGGCCATGGCGTGGTGCTGCACGAGACGGACTCCGGCCTGCAGGTAAGGTCGGCGGCATGCTGGGGCCTGGGGGCACACGGCAGCGTCGTCGTGTCGAAGCTGCGTCGTAGATGCATCTAACAATCAAAGGGGTAGGGTAGGGCGCCTGTCTGGGACAGCCTGGTGATGGGAACGTTCGCCTGCACTGGCCCGTGGGCGTGCGAGCATTTAGATTCGGCCAGGTCGAGCAGGGGATGCTCTGCCGTGTCTCAACTTCCCCTGCCTCGCCATGCAGCGCCACATCTGGACGCTGCCAGAGGGCAACGGCCACCCGCCGCCCAACCACACGGGCGCGGTGTTCGCGGCCTGCCCGCACGGCCACCTGCTGGCCTACGTGCAGCAGGCCGCCAGCGGGCAGCAGCAGGTGCAGGTGGTCAGCCGGGAGTCGCTGCAGCCGGCATCCACCATCAAGGTATTCGCGTGTGTGTACTTGTGTGTGTATGTGTGTGTGAGAGAAGGGGGTTGTATGCCCGAGCCCAACGAAGGAGGTCCAAATAGTTAAGGAGTCGTCGCCCAACCCAGAAATGCAGGGGGCGCGCGGAGGGGGCCGGTGCGGGGTTGTGCGCAGTTGCGGGGGAGGTTGGGGTGAATGGGATGGCCGGTGGAGTGGGTTCCGTCGCCCTGACAGCCGTAGGGGTAGCAGGAGGTGGCTTGGACCGCGTGCTAAGTGTTTGGGTGTGGAGCGGGCAAAGGACAACCTGACAGCGACTTACACGTCTTTGATAGGGCCAGGTTTTTCATGAGCTCCTCTCAGCACTGTTCTGTCTCTGCAACCTTGTGCGGTGTGCAGGACGCCGGCAACAAGCTGCTGGAGTTCAGCTGGCTGGCCTTCAACGGGGACGGCACACGCCTGCTCACGCTGGGCGGCGGGCCGGACAACCAGATGGACGTGTGGTGGGTCTGGTCCTTCAAAGCGGGTTGTAGATACCAGCCCAAACTGTTTGGGGGGGGGGGGGCGGGCCGGGCCTGTGCCGGGCCGGTTCGGTTCAGGGCCGGGCATGTGGCGGGCCGGGCATGTGGCGGGCCGGGCATGTGTGGGGTCGGGTCGTGTCTGTGTAGGGCCGGTTCGGGTCGGCGGATGGCATGGGCAGCTTGTGTGGTTGTTGGTGTGGTGTGGTCGATTGGGGTGTGGCATGGCTGGTGTGGTGTGGTGGGGCGGGGTGTGGCCGGGTTCTGCCCCTGTGTGTACCGTGTGCTGTGTAAGAGTGCATCCACCGCTACGGCGCGCTAGCAAGCTGGCCAGTAAGGGGGGAAGTGCCTCCCTTTACACCGCCTTCTCCGCCTCCTCCGTCTCCTGCCCTGCTGCTGCTGCAGGGACGTGGACTCCAAAGAGGCGCTCATCCGGGTGTGCCTGCCAGACGCCCTGACCGGACTGGAGCCCGCATTCTTCCCAGCCAACCACGACGTGAGAGAGACGGCCGCAGCGGCCGCGCCAGCTGCAGGCTCCCGGGGGGAGGGGCCCCATGGCTTTGCGGAGGCTCTCTCGGGTTGCAGTAGCAATAGCTACCGTAGTGGCATCTTCGCGCAGTCGATCGATGCATTGCATTTCGCTGTGCACGCTGACTGCCGCGCGCCTTGATGTCTGCGCGTTTGCAGGTGCTGGCGGTGGCCGGCCCCGCCGCGGCGCGGGTGGTGTGGGCGGAGCCGCTGGCGGGCACGCACGTGGTGCGGCAGAGCGAGGTGGAGCTGTCCGTGCTGGCGGGCGGGGAGCAGCTCAGCAGCATGTGGGTGCACCGGGCGGGATCTGGGGGAAGCTGGGGTAGCTGGGGGATGTGGGACAGCTGGGGGATCGGGAGCAGCTGGGGCCGTGGGGGATGGGGGCCAGCCGCCAAACATGGACAGGTCTAGGCTTTGGGACTGGGATAACCAAGTGGACAAGGCTGGAAAGGTTTGGGGAATGGGACACGGTAAATCGCAATGGGGGAAGCCTGCGAGGCATCAGCCCAGCTCACTCAACCTCCCAACCACACTGAAACACGCGCGCACGCACCCCCGCTGCTCCCTCTGGAGGTCGGCGCTTCATACTTGCAATTCAATCACTCCCTTGTCCACACGAACGGCTACCCCCCCCGTCTACGGTCTACGACTTTGTTAACTAATCATATTATGAATGTCACCTTTTAAAGGTGCTGGACCCCCAACGGCACGCTGCTGCTGGGCACCACCTCGGGTCGCCTGCTGGCCGTGCGCAACGCCGCGCCGCCGGCCGTGCCCGCCACAGGCTGGGGCGTGGCGCCCTCCGGCGGCCACCTCGCAGAGCTCATCTACGGCCCCGCGACGCCGCTGCCGCCGCAGCCGCAGCCGGCGCCGCCGCCGGCGGCGCTGCTGCCGCCGAGCCTGTTCATCGGGGCAGGCGGTGCGGGCGCGGCAGTGGCGGCGGCGGGCGGGGTGCCGGCGGCGAGGAGCGGCGTGGTGGCGGTTGTGGTGACGGCGGTACACGTCATCCTCGTGCTAGCAGGAGGTGAGTGAGCACTGGGAATTAACTCTGCACTAATCCCATAGGGAAACAGAAGCGCTACAAGGAGAAGCGCGAGCACTGGGGGCACGCAGGCGTGATGGCGATGGTGGTGTCTCGGTGCTACCTGCTGGTTGGGCGGGATGTTGCCACGCTGCTTTCCAACGTTGTGCTGATGATGCAGCACTCCTTCAACCCAACACACGATTGGCTTTGTCCTTTATGCCGACCGCTTGCAGACTCCAAGACCTCTGCCCAGCTGGTCTGGCTCAGCTCGCCCCAAAGCGCGCCCGGCCACGCCAGCAGACCCGCCGACAACCCCCTGCACGGCGGCGCCGCCACCGCCACCACCACCACTCACCACAGTGTCACCTTCAGCAGCGGCGCCGCCAGCCCCAGCGCCGGCGCGGTCTCCTTCTCCTCCGCCTCCTCACCGGGGCAGCTGACGCTGTCTGGCTCGGCTGTGCTGCCGCTTCGCTCCCTCATCCGGGCCGTGGCCTCGCCCTCCTTTGAGCAGCTGGCACTGGTGTCGGCAGACGGCGCCGTCGTGCTGGCCGGCACCTCCTGCCCCACCTCCGCGCACGGCGGCGCCGGAGGCGGCGGCGCCGCCGCCACCGGTACGCTGGTCCGCGCCGGCCGCGCCAGCGCCGGTAGCAACAGTGACAACCCGTACTTTGTTGGGGAGGCCTCCGGCGCTGCAGGCGGTGGCTTTCCCGGGCTGTCGGGAGCCTTTGCCGGCGCGCTGGCCTCGGGCGCGGTGCCGCCGGCCGTGGCGGCGCTGGCTGGCGGCGGCGGCGGCGGAGGTGGAGGTTCCGGCGGCGACTCGCCGCGCAGCATGAGCAGCCGCACCAACAGCAAGAGCGGCATGCTGGTAGCCACGGGGTACGCGGCGCGAGGCGCGCCGGTGGCGGTGATGGAGGTGGCGCGCTTCCACCGCGGCCGCGTGGCAGCGGCGCTGTGGCTGTCGCCCACGCGGCTGGTCACGGGCGGCGGTGACGGCACCGTGCGCATGTGGAGGTGCGTGGGGCGTGTGGTGTGTGGTGTGGGGTGTGGGGTGTGGGCTCGAGGCCGGGCGAGGGGCGCATCGGCGCATCGGTGCGTTGTCGGGTGGGCGCTGGAACTGCCAGAGGCGCTTTCCTTGGTGTCAACTTTACCCGGGTTCGTGCCTTCGTGAGCATGCTCTGGCCCCTACCATGCCTCGCCGCTACTCACTCCCTGTCCCGTTCCCGCGCTGCAGCTACGTGCCCACCGACGCGCCCACGCCCGAGGACCTGCCCTGCCCCTCGCCCGCCCTGCTCCTGGAGGCTATCTGGCATGTGGCCCAGCCCGTCACCTGCATGGCCGCACTGCACCCGCCGCAGCCGCCGCAGCCGCCCGCCGCACCCGGCTCGCCCCGAGCCGGCGCCGGCGCCAAGAGCAACGGAAGCGGCAACAGCAACGGCAACGGCAGCAGCAGCGGCCCTGAGGGTGGTGGTGCTGCTGCCGGGGGCGGGGGCGGGGGCAGCGGCGGCGCGCCGCCCCCGGCGTTCCTGCTGGGCACGTCGGGCGGCGTGGTGCAGCTGGTGAATGCGGACCGGGTGCCTGCCAACGCGGCGGACGCGGCGGACCTGAACCACCTGGCGCGCAGCCTGGCCTCCACCTGGGAGGTTCGGCTGTTCGGAGGGCCCGTCACCGCCGCAGCCTTCTCGCAGGTGAGGATGTGTGTGCGCGCGTGCGTGCGTGCGTGCGTGTGTACCGTATAGATGTGCGTAGATGTGCGTAAATGCGTGGTGCTTTGCAACCGTGTGCTTGGTGGAGGGGGAGGAGGAGGTGGTGGGTGCTTGCTTGTGAAAGTGGTTGCGGATGGCGACGTGTGTCACCAAGACTGCGCCCTGCCATGCCTGCCCCACCCACTCCACCGCCGGCCTCGTGCCGCCCCCTGCCCCCTCCCCGCCACGCACGCCCACAGGACGGGCAGTACTGCGCCGTGTCGTGCGTGTCTGAGGGCCGGCTGGCCTTCCTGCGGGTCATGGGTCTGGGCCACGAGGTGTCCATGCGCCTGCTGGGCTTCTACCCCATGAGGGAGCCGCGCCTGCTCGCCTGGGCGCCGCCGGAGCCGGGAGGTGGGCGGGGACCGGAGAAGGTGGCTCGGCGCGATGGGGGTCAGGGTCCTGACGGGGTTGAGAGGGGAGTTTGTGCCAAACCTGAAGAAACCAAGACCCGGAACCAGCGGCCCAGGGAAATGCCGCACGCAGAGGCGCTGAGCACGAGGGCACCCTCCATTCCATTCCACGTTCCTTCAGTGCACCCCCTGCCCCTGCTCCTCCATCAACCCACGCGTCCTGCTCCCCCCTCCCCCTCCTTGTCCACACGCAGCCCACACGCCTCACCTGGTGGTGGGCTCGCTCCTTGGCGAGGTGGTGGTGCTGCGCCTCCCCGACAACTCGGCGTTGGAGGCCGCGCCGCCAGACGGCAATCTGCCGCGAGGCTCCCTCATCGTCGCCACACTGCGCGCGCAGTCCCTCATCTCCAGCCTGGCGGTCTACCCCGCCGCCGGCCCCGGCGGCGGCAGCGGCGCGAACGCCGGCGGCTGGTTCTGGGTGTTCACCGCGCACAGCGACAAGAGCATACGCCGCTACCGCATGTGCACCGAGCAGCAGCGCGCAGCGGGCGCGGTGGCAGCGCGCGCCGCGGCCGCCGCCGCCGCGGCGGCGGCAGCCGCCGCAGCCGCCGACAACGGCCCCGGCTCTGACGCGCCGCCCACGCCCACCGGCCAGTACCGCTCAGGCATTGGCGGCGCAACGCACGGGCACGGGCATGGACACGGTACCTCCGGCGGCGGCGCCGCCGGGCACGCCAGCCACGGCTACAGCCGCGCGATGTCAATGGCGCCTGGATCCCAAAACTTCCAACTGCCGGAATCCGAAAAGCCCATGGAGCTGCAGCTGGCGGCTACAGCCATGTGCATCAGCCCGCCCTTCACGGTGGGGCCGGATGGGCACGTGACCAGCGCCGCCGCCGCCGGCGCGGGCGCCGCCGCCGCCGCCGCGGGCGGGCCGGCGCTGCGTATGGTTGTGGCGAGCTGCGACGGTTCCGTGGCTGTGTACGGCCTTCCAGAAATCAGCCTGCAGGTGGGTTTGATGAGAGGAAGGACCACACATATGATACTTACACATATGGTATGTTTGAAAGACAGAGTAACTCGGCAAGGCCAGTGTGGAGTCAAACCACGCTCGTCGTTGCATTGCCACGTTGAAATAACACGAGAGCACGGCATGTGTGACATTTTAAGAGATTACGTAGATTATCGCAGCCTTGCCTGTCTCCAACACCAGCGGCTCTCCAACCCCAATGACTCTTTCTTTCCTTTTCGTGTGTTGTTTCTTTCTTTGCCTTTCCTCCAGGGCCGCTGGCTGCTGCACGAGATGGCGGCGGGCGGCGCCACAGCGGTGTGCCTGCTGGGGGAGCGCCTGCTGACGGCGGGGGGCGAGGGCACCGTGCAGGTGCGCGCGCGTGTCAAAGGAAAACGAAATGCGGTCTTGTGTGTCTCTATGTGTCTCTGAGTGTGTGTACGGTATTGCTGGGCAGTGGGCACGAATGGGCAATGCCCTGCCAAACCCGTTGCAAGCTGTTTTATACCTCGCTCGTCCTACCACGCCTGCACCTGCGCGCACGCGCCAACCTACGCCGCCCCTCCCCCCTATCTACCCAAATTAATGATGAACGTAACCCACCTCCACCACCACCTCAGGTCCTGGAGCTGGCGACGGCCGCCAACCGCGCCCGCCACGCCAACGCCGCGGCGCGGGCCTCGCACATGGGCGGCCCCGGCGGCGGCCCCGGCCTGGGGCTGGCGTTAGCGGGCGTGTCAGTGGCGGGCAGCGTGGCAGCGATGACGCAGCGGAGCGCGGTGTTCGGAGCCATCGGGCCGCCGCGGCCCAAGGGCTTCGAGCGCGCGGGCCTGGGGGCGCTGGTGCCGGTGCACGTGCGCGCGCTGCTGCCCGGCATACACACCTCCGCGGACGGCGCGCCCACGTGGCAGCAGGCGCGGTGAGCGCGGCGGCGACCCGCTTGCGCGCGCGCGCGCGTGTGTGTGTGTGTGTGTGTGTGTGTGTGTGTGTGTGGTGTGTGTGTGTGTGTGTGTGTGTGTGTGTGTGTGTGTGTGTGTGTGTGTGTGTGTGTGTGTGTCGCTGCTGTGTTTGGCAGCCCAGGAGAAGGGGGCTCCACGATATGCTTTGCTTTGCGTGGGCACTGTAGCACGTGCTCTCCTCGCACCTGGCTCTCCTCCTAGCCCTCATGCTCACCCTCTCTGGCTATCTGACTTCATCTCCCGCCCACCTACCCCGCACTCTGCACCACCCCTCCCCCTGCAGGTCCCAGGCCGTCCAGCAGCTGCACCGCGAGAAGCTCAACGCCTTCCGGCAGCGCGTGGCCGCCAAGTGCGCCACGTGGGCCGACAAGATCGCCGAGCTCAAACAACTCAACGAGGCAGCGGGTGAGGGGCGCGCCAGCAGCAGCAGCAGCGGTGTGACAGGGGTGTGACAGGGGTGTGGCAGGGGTGTGGCAGGGGGCAGGGGGGTTGCAAGGATGTTTGGAAATGCGGTACAGGAGGGGGGGGGGGGGCTTGTAAATACCAGCCCAAACTAAACCAAACCCAATGCAATAGAGCGAGGAGGAGAGCGTGGCCGATGCTTGACAACGGAGTGGCACGCGACAAGTCCCCATTCCCGAAATGCACCGAGCTCCCAGGTTCCCAGAGAAACATCCCGCAAACCGGTAGAAAGAAGGCGATGAGCTCTTCGGGGGGTTGTAAAGACCAGCCCAAACTAAACCAAACCAAGCCAAAGTAGCGGAGCACAGGCAGAGGCGACAGTAAGCAGGAGGGGGGCTTAGAGCAGCCCTGCACACCCAAGCGCCACGCGCCCGTGCTGAGCCTGTCGACCTACACACGGCTGCTGCTCCCGTGCTGCTGATGGTGATACCGCTGCTGTGCGGCTGCTGCTGCTGCTGCTGACGCTGCTACTGCTGATGCTGCTACTGCTTTTGCACCCGCTGCTACTGCTGACGCTGCTCCCGCTGCTACTGCTCCTGCAACCGCTGCTGCTGCTACTGCTGTTCCACAGACGAGGTGGAGCGTCTGACGCCCGAGGAGTTTGTGATTGACACGGCGTTGCAGCAGCGGTTGGCGGCGGAGGGCGAGGCGCGCTACGAGCGGCTCAAGCGGCAGCTGCTGAGGCAGATGCGGGCCATGGAGGTGCGTGAGGGCCTGGTGGGTGCGGGGCCGACCGCCTCTCGCGCCTCTCGCCTCTCGCACCACCAGCCACTTGCGCCTGCACCCGTCCCCATTCCGTGACACCCCTCATGGTTTCTTCACTTCGCCTTGCATTTGTTTTGCCTAAAGGCTAACCTATCTCTGGTGTATTTCGTACTGGGAATGGTTTCACACTGGCGAGGCCCCTCTTACAATGCCCACATGCCCACACTCCACAGGTGGTTCGTGCCCGCCTGAAGGAGGTGTGTCTGGGCGGTGTGGAGGCTCTGAGCCGGCCGCTGGAGCCGCTGGGCGAATACGCCTTCATCACCCCAATGGACCCCTCGGAGGCCAAGAAGTACAAGTTCGAGGGTGCGTGCATGATGCGGCGGGGTGGCGGGGTGGGGTGCTGATAGGTGGGGTGACCGGGGTGGGGGGATGGGTGACGGGTGTACGACTGCAGGGGTGTGAGCGGGATACGGGGTACGGGCTGCTGGTCAGGGTCAGGGTACGGCACGTAGACAAATGCTTGAAGTTGGGGCCTTGGGGGTGTTGGTGGTTCGTGGGGTGTGCAGCGCCTGCTTGCGCCCACGGCTCTGATGACGTGTGCTGGGTCCCGGCTCCCCGCCTGCAGGCGAGGCGGCCGCGGCCCGCACCGTGGCTGACGGCGGCGTGTGGTCGTATGGCATCAAGAAGCAGAGCGAGGCGGCGGCACGGCGCGCGCGCCAGGTGTGTCCGTGTGTGCGTGCATGTGTGTGTGTGTGTGTGTGTGTGTGTGTGTGTGTGTGTGTTGAAAAGAAAACAACAAAACGAAGCCCGCCCAGACGGCGCGACGGAGTTACTTACGGATACCTACCGATACCGAGCGTCTTGTAGCCGCGTCGACCCCGGTAGTCATACTTACCCGCAAAAAGCCTGGAACCCCCCCTCGGGCGATCGACGAACGACCTGACCCCGAGTGGCACCCATATGCATTGTATGCGCCGCGCCCTGGGCGCGCTACAACGTTGACCCAGCACGCCTAATGCCCTGATTCCCGCCCGCTGGTCGTAGTCGAGCTCACCTACGGGTGATAGAGGAAGTGCAGGCACAGGGGTGGCAGCGAGCAAGTGTCACGAGCAGGGAAAATGGCGACAGCGATGTTAAGGGCGGCGTGCAGCAAGCAAGCTAGGACACGCATCCCTGTCCCGGCCCGCTAATGATTGCTGGAAAAGAGAGCGAGGCTGTGGTCGTCGAGAAACTTATAAGGAGTCATCGGCTGCATGGGGTCGTGCTGGCGGGCGTCGGTTGCGAAGCACTAGAAAGCAGCGAACCCCCGGAACTGCTGGACGTGGGCTAGTGTGTGTGTGTGTGTGTGTGTGTGTGTGTTAAACAAAGAATCAAACGGAACAATTCCGCCAGACACGCGCGCGCAGTTACCACCAAATACCGACGCCGGTTACCGAGCTCCGCGTTTGTCGATGTTGCCCCAGTTGTCACCTTGTGTGTGTGTGTGTGTGTGTGTGTGTGTGTGTGTGTGTGTGTGTGTGTGTGTGTGTGTGTGTGTGTGTGTGTGTGTGTGTGTGTGTGTGTGTGTGTGTGTGTGTGTGTGTGTGTGTGTGTGTTTGTGTGTGTGTGTGTTTGTAAGGAGCCCGAGCCTGAGGGATGGCAACACGCATGGGCAACATGTCGTCGTGTCCTCCCTCCTCCCTCCCCCCTTCCTCATACCTCCTCCCTCCCTCCCGCCATAGTCATGAATGTAACCCCCTCCCTCCCGCCCTCCCGCCCTCGCAGGTGTCCTTCCTTCGCAAGGTGGAGCAGGCGGAGGCGGCCACCCTGTACCCGGCCGAGCGCGGCGGCGTGGTGCCGCTGCGGCGCTACAAGGGCGACATGACCCGCCGCTTCAACCTGGGCGGAGACGAAGAGGGCGGAGGCGGAGATGCGCAGCAGCAGGTGGGCGAGGGCGTGGGTGTGGGCGCGAGTGTGGGTGTGGGTGTGGGCGTGGGTGTGGGACTGCTGTGGGCGAGCGGGAGGGTGGGCAAGAGGGTGGTGGATGGGCGTGCTGTGTGGGGCTGGGGTGCCTCAGGGGCTCACGTTGCTTGATCTAGGGTCCCACGGGGTTGCAGACGTCGTGTGGCGCGAAGAACCGCGCTCCGTGCCGGTGCCTCCACAGCACCATTAACACCATTCACATCATTCACACCAGTATCACCTGCAACTGCCTGCACCCGCAGGCCGACCAGCAGCAGCAGCAGCTGCAGCGGGCGCCCTCCGCCGCCGCCTCGCGCTACGACGAGTCTGAGTGGGACTATTACGAGGACGGCGGCGCGGGCGGCGGAGAGGGAGGGCCGCCCGCCGGGGGCTTGGCACGGTCGGCCACTCGCCGGGTGAGAGCGGGGCCGGAGGGCAGGCTGCGAGCGTTCGCCGTCCCTGTAATTACGACACCTTTGCGATGTCAGCCCTCCTAGGTCCAGGATCCATGCACATAGCGCTTACGCCACGCACGGGGTCGACCGCCTTCCCTTGCCGAACCCCTTTCGGGACCTTCCTTCCCACTTCACCCCACCCTGTCCCCCTCTCCCACACGCACCCATCTCCCACACGCGCGCACACACACACGCACACACAGAGTCGCGAGGACGCCTTTGAGGGCTGCGAGCTGGGCTACGGCGAGACGGGGCTGCTGTACTCAGACGTGCAGCTGTACTGCCATTGCAGGCGGGCGGCGCAGGTGGTGCTCATACAGGTGCGGCGGGGGGCGGGTGGGTGGGGAGGGGTTGTAGATACCAGCCCAAACTAAACTAAGGGGGTGGGGAAAGGGTGGGGAGCGGGGGTTGTGTGCCCGGGCCCAGCGAAGAAGTCCCACCATCATCAGAAAGGGGGTGGGGGCGGGGGGACATATGAAGGCGGAAGGCAGGCAGGGCGAGCCGTGCGATGGCGGCTGTGCTTGCGGATGTCAGGCACCACCAGAGCGGGCTGCGGCACCGCCCAGGTGCCTCACACGCCCCGTACACCGCCGACCGCACACACACACACACACACACACACTTCGCGTTGCTGCATAGCATACACTGTCTTTACGCCATGTTCTCCTTGTGCTCTTTAACACACTCTCTCTTTCCCACACACGACACCCCGCCACCCCAAACGCAGGAGGAGATCCGCGCCCTGCAGCGGCTGTTCAACAGCAAGTGGCAGCAGGTGGGCGGGCAGCAGGCGGGGGGCGTGCCTCGTGCTGGGGGCAAGGCGGGGAGGCGGGGAGGGGGCGCAAGGATGTTTGGAAAAGCGGTACAGGATGCACTGAAGACTTGGAGGGGGATTGTCAGTACCAGCCCAAGCTAAACCAAGCCAAACTAGCGGAGCACAGGCCGAGGTGGCGGGGGGGGGGGCGTGAGGGCACCGGAGGAGGCAGCAGTGCAGCACCATCTAGTGGTCGTGCGGCTGCTCTAGCCGCAGGATCCAACCCTCCATCCCTTTCCCACACACCCCTCCCGCTCCAACCCCGCTCACACACCTGCACCCACCCACAGGCCCGGGCCGCCAAGCAGAAGGCCCTGGACCGGGCTGATGAGCGGCTGGGCCGCATCGTCGAGATCCAAAAGGTGTGCGTGTGTTTGTGTGTGTTAAAAAACAACAAAATGAAGAGTGCGTGTGCGCGTGTGTGCTGTATGTGTGCTGTGTGCCGTATGCTACAGTAATGCTCTTCCCAGTTCAGTCTGCTGCTGAAGTGCGATTTTGGGCCACCGACCCCGACCCCCGCTGTTTCCGCTGGGCGTGATGTAGCTACTCCATCTTGCATGGACGGCTAACCCCCGCCCCTGTCACGACGCACCTGCGGTACCACTGTGCCTGGCTATAACTTGTTAAGTATAGTAATCAAGCAGTAGTGTTACAAACCCGTTCTTATAATTCTTACGGCCACCATGAATGTTACCCTCCGCCCTCCAGGACCTTACTCGCCTGGCTCTGGAGGAGGGCTGTGGCGAGGCGCCCGCCCCCGCGCCGCAGCACGTGCCGGGCGGCTTCTACGCCTGGAGTCCGGCGGAGGAGATGGAGGCGCTGGCGGACGTGCGGGAGGAGGAGGTCAAGGGTGAGCACGGACGCGCGCGGCGTTGAGAGGCCTGGCGCGGCGTGCAGGGGCCTGGTGCGGCGTTGAGGGGCCTGGCGCGGTGTTGAAAGCGCAAGGTCTCTGCGTCGCTCAGTGCCTATGCCAACCAACCCACAAACCCACCGACCAACCAACCAACCAACTAAACCACCCCCCCCACACACACACACACAACCCCCCAGCCGCCAAGTACCAGTCCCCCGAGGAGCTGGCCCGGCACGCCGCGGCTCAGGCGCTGGAGGACGCGGCGCGACGGCGTGCCGAGGCGGACGACGCGCGCAACCGGGCGCTCAAGGAGATGATGAACGCCAACCCCGCAGTCACACGCGGGAAGCAGGGCGGCAAGAACAGGCTGGTGAGGGGCGCGGCGGCGGGCGGGCGTGGTTGTCGTCGCGGCCTGGTCTGGTCTGGTCTGGTCTGGTGTTTGCGCGGTCGGGTGGTGGGGTGTTCGGTAGTGTGTGGCAGGGTGGGTATTGAGTGTGTGCAGGCTGGGTGGTATCATGTGTGGTGGTGTCGTGGGGTGCGGGTGTGACCCCGCCTTGGCTGCCGCCCAACACGTGCCGCACCCTATCCTCATGACTGAAGCGCACCGGTCCCACCCCATACACACAGTTCACACACGCACGCATACACGCGAGTGTTTCATCCCTGGACACGTACATACACACACCAATTCTCCTTGTGCTTTTCTCACTACGCCATACATTTGCCACCAAACACACACACATTAACACCCCGCCAGGTCCGCGAGCCGTGGATGGACCTGCCGCCCGGCCAGATGAGCAAGGAGCAGCGGCTCAAGCTGCAGGAGTGGGAGCGGCGGCTGGCGGAGGCGGCGGAGGAGACGGAGAAGCATCGGCGGCTGCTGGAGGCGGAGCGGCGGGCGCTGGAGGTGGAGATCGTGGACGCGGCGGCGGCGGTCAACACGGAGCTCACACGGCTCGCGCACGCCAAGGTGGGGTGCGGGGAGAGGGGAGGGGGGCTGGGGTGGGGGTGTTTTGGGGGGGCATACACACGTACACACGTGTGGACGGGCACACAACTGTAGTCTTCAGTGCATCTTGTACCGCTTACAAACATCATTGCAACCCACCACCACCACCCCGCCTCGCTGGCCGCAGGTGCGCATGGATATGGAGCTGTGCCACCTGGAGCGGCGGGCGGTGGAGGTGGCGGCCACGGTGGACGCACTGGCCACTGCGGACAAGGTGTGGCTGGGGGGGTGGGGATATGGGTGTGGAGCTGGGAGGGAGAGGCAGGGTTGTAAATATTAGCCCAAACTAAAGCAAAGCAACTACGGCCCGTGCCCCAGCACACACACACAACACACACACAACACACACACACACACACACCATGCACGGTTTGCGTTTTCCAATCCTCACACTGGTTTCCTAACACTCACACACAGTCTTTGTTGTTCTCTTGCCATGTTCTATCTAACACCACACATACGCCCACACACACACACACACACACTGCCCCAGGTCCGCGCGGTGCTGGGTGCCCAGCTGTCCACACTGACGGGCCGCCGCTCGCGCCGCGTGCCACTGCTGGCGGCGCTGGAGCAGCGGGCGGCGGTCAGCCAGCGCGAGTACGACGACATCGCGCTGGCGGAGAAGCAGGTGCGTGGGGCGGGTGGTGTGGTGTGGGGGAGGTAGACTACGAGACTAGACCGCTTCGTTAGCTATTCGTGAATGTGTACTCCCCCCTGCCCCATCCCCAACCCAAAGACACACACACACACACACACACACACACACACACACACACACACGCACCTCACACACACACCTCTCTCTCTCACACACACACACACACACACACCTCTCACACATCTCACGCACCTCTCACACACACTCTCCCCCTCCCTATCTCAGGTGGACAAGGCCTTCCGCCGCGAGTACAGCAGCCGCCCCGAGTGCTGGGACGACTGCCAGAAGATCTACCGCGACCGGGCCGCGCTGCTGCAGCACCTGCAGCCGCACCCCTCGCAACCCCCCTCGCCGCAGGGGGGCCAGCCCAGCGCCGACGACAACCTAGCCGCAGGCGGCAGCCACGGGCACGGAAACGGCACGGAGGGCGGCGGAGCCGCCGCAGGAGGAGGAGGAGGAGGGGGAGGAGGCAAGGGGCCTGCGGCCCCGCAGCAGCCGCGGCTGCTGCCTCGCAAGACGGCGTTGGAGTTGTTGGGCAAGAGCCCGGAGGGGCTGGTGCTGGCGGCGGCGCTGGACGCGCCCGGGCCCGGCGGCGGCGGCGGTGACCCGTCGCTGTCGCGATCCGTGTCGCTGGCCAACGCACCCAGTGAGTGCCTGACGGCGGCGGCGGCGGTGGAGGTGGAGGTGGAGGTGGTAGTTTGTTCCGGTGCCAACATAAGCCATTGCCAGCCCAGGACCCATAGAGCGCGGAGGAGAGGGATATGGAGGTTGGTGGTGGTGGTGGTGGTAATGGTAATGATGGCTGGCAAGGTGCTGCGTGTGCTGCTGCCGCCGTTCCTGTCAATAGACGTGCATGTTACGGTACTGTGTGACGCAACCCAACTCGCGACAATCTCGCCGCCACGCGCCGTGCAATACACGACACGACACGGCGTGATCACCCCACCTCCCCAACCCTCCCACCTCTCAACCCTCCCACCCCCCGTGTCAACCCCCGCCCCGCCAGGCCGGCAGCCCAGCATCGTGCACCGCATGATGAGCCGTCGTGTGGGCGGCGACGGCCCGGGCGGCGGCGGCGGTGGTGCCGACCGCGGCCCCGCCGGCCCCGACGTGCTGCTGACCACCCCGCGTGGTGTGGTGCCGGACATGGCGCTCCACGCCCGCCCCCAGCCGCGGCCCGGCTCGCCACTGCACGACTACGCGCAGCGACACAACGCGGCAAGGCCGGCGTCGGTGAGTGAGCGGTAGCATTGTGTGTGTGTGTGTGTGTATGTGTGTGTGTGTGTGTGTGTGCAGGGGGAGGGGGCTGTGTGCGGGTTGTGTGGGTAGCAGGGTGGGTTGCGTCAGGAGGATGGCGGTGGGAATGGGGATTGGGGTGGGGGTTCGTATGCCCGAGCCCAAGGGGGGAGGGGGTTCGTGTAGATGGCGAGCTGGTCCCCTGTCCATGCGCTCACCTTGGCCTTGTCCTTGCCCCCGCTTACCTTTCCTCAACCCTGCTTGTTGCGCCCACATCACACACACATATAAACACGCACACACCCATACACACGAACACATATACACACACCGCGTAATGTTTTCCCTTGTGCTCTTCAACACACGCCGCAGCCCCTGGAGGAGGCCACTCGGCGGGCGGCGCCGCCCCGGGGGTCCGCCGCCGCCAACGCCGCCGCCGCCATGGCCCGCAGCCGCTCGCTGCCGCGCTCCCTGTCACGGCACGTGGAGCGGAGCGCCAGCTTCGCAGCGGGGGCCGCCAATGGTGGCGGTGGTGGTGGTGGTGGCGGCGCGGCACAGAGGTCGCGGGTGCCGGGGGCGCGGCTGCGTGCTCTGGCGGACAAGTCGGGTCTGCCTCTGGAGCCGCTGCTGCAGATGGTGGCGGATGGTGAGGCGGATGTGTGGGTGAAGAAGGGTGCGAAGGATGCGGGGGTGGGCGGTGAGGAGGAAAAGAACGAGTCTGTCCAAAACATTCAATATCTTCCTCCCCCTTCCCTCCTTCCCTCGTTCCCTCCTGTTATCCCCACCCTCACCCCCACACAGGCGCTCACTCCTCCACCCTGGCCGCCGACCTGGGTCTGTTGGGTCTGGCCCTAGCTGCCAACCCCCCAAACAGCCTGGACCCCTTCAAGGTCAGTTGCCGGTGCCTGATTGCGGCTGTTGCCTACCTGGCTGTCGTTGGTCCTTGGTGAGGATGCCGTTTCAGAGTGATAATGGGCGTTACGTGCATGCCTTGTTTGATGCTGGCCGCGTATCGGTCATGCTTTGGGCCCTGTTTACCGGAGATGACGGAGATTGCTGACACCCTGTTGACTGCCTCCCACACACACATACATACCACACACAAATTACAAACATTCACACACACACACACACACACACACACACACAATGCACACACAATGCACACGTGCAGCTGGACGGCCCTCTGAAGCTGTTCAACCCCATCGCCACCGGCGCCGCCGAGGCACTGGCGGGGCAGGGCGGCGGCGGCGGAGCCGGCGGCGCAGCCAGCGTGGGCTACGGCGGCGGCGGCGGCGAGGCGGGTGCTGGCGGCGGCGGCGGCGGCGGCGGTCGCGACGCGCGCAGCTCGGCTTCTGGCGCGCGCACTGCCAGTCGGGCCAACAGCGTGGGACAGGGCGAGGGCGTGGTGCCCGAGGTGAGGCGGCGATGGCGGCAGGGGGAGGGGGTGTAGATAACAGCCCAAACTGGACCAAACCAAGCCAAACGGTTGGGCGGCATGGTCAGGCGTGGAAGGGCAAATTTGCTCCCGGTACTCCTATGCACGGCGCCTTGTTGGCGCCCGCCTGCATTGTGTTTTATTTACTCGCCATGAACCCAAACCGGGAACCCTCCGCCCCCCTAAACTAATCATAAATGTCCGCCCCCTCCCCCTCGCCTCCCCAGGACGAGGACGATGAGGCCGAGCTGCTGTCTTCGCGCGAGCGGCCCGAGGGCCTCGACGACGCGGCCTGGGTGCGACTGCTGGAATTCAGGCAGACACGCGCGGAGCTGGAGCTGGTGAGACAGGCGGCAGGCGGAGACAGGCAGTGTGTGTTTTTGGGGGGGGGGGGGCGGGGGGTTGCAAGGATGTTTGGGAAAGCGGCACAGGATGCACTGAAGACTGCAGACGGAGTCGTTACCACGGGGGGGGGGGGATTGTGTGCCCGAGCCCAATAGGTCCTAAGAGGCAAGGAATCGTCGCCGGGGGAGAGAGGGGAAGGGTTGAGAGGGGTTGGGAGGGAGGGAGCGGCATCAAGTGCATGCTGGCTGGCAATGTGAAGATGAGGTCCTGGCGCATGCGTGACTGCTACTGCTACTAGCACGAGGCGGGCTGTGCAGGACGTGCATTGTTGTCAGCCGCTGTCGGGGGCTGCGGGAGCCGCCGACCTGTCCCCGCCGTCGTTGCCCCAGCAACCCATTCTCCAACGCGCGCCTAGGGTGCGGGTGTGAACTTAGGGTTTATTTAACTCATCCCCGCACGCACAAACGTCAATGTGATGTGCTCCAGGACGCTGCGGACGCGTGGCGGCGCGTGTGTCTGGTAACGGCCCAGTGGGACGCACTGGAGGCTGAGGACGCCGAGCTGGAGGCACAGGTGGGGGCGGGCGCGGGGGGGGGGGGGGGGGGTTGTAAATACCAGCCCAAACTAAACCAAACCAAGGGGGGTGGCCATTCGTGTGAAAATTGTTTGTATGAAACGTGGAACTGTCAACGGGGAGGCGTTCATGTGGAGAACGGAATACTGAACTCGCGGGGGGGGGGGGGTGGCGCTTGCGCATGGGGCGCGTTGGTGTTGTGTACGTGTGTGCACGATTTGTATGGGGCGTCTTGCAGGCGCGGCTGCCCGTCTCTAACTCAAAGCTGGAGTGGGGTACCTGGAGCATGCAACGCCATGCCGCCGTCCAAATGCACACATACGCAAACCCGCACATATCGACACACACACACACACATGCTCACACACACACACACACACACACACACACACACACACACACACACAGATTGAGGAGGCGGGCGGGCGTGCGGCGGCGCTGCGTGACGCGGCTGTGCGGCTGGCTCTGGATGTGGTGCTCACGTACAGGCTCAAGAACGGGCAGGTGCGGCGGGGCGGGCGGCAGCAGGCAGCAGGCAGCAGGCGGTGGGCGATGGGATGGACACCACACGTGGTGTGTGTATTTATGTGAATGTGATGGCCGGGCCCCAATGCAAACTTCCCATCATTCCCATTCATACGGTAGTCCTCTCCGGTCACTGGGAAGGGTGGAACCAACTTTCCCCCTCCCGCCGTCCCGCCCTACCGCCGCCCCTCCCTCCCACCCCTCCCCTCGCCTGCAGGTGGAGCTGCCCGAGGTGCCCGGTGACCTGGTGGTGGGCGGCGGCGAGCTGGCGGGTCAGGCGCTGGCGCTGCACCGCAACCGCATCGAGGCGCTCAACGAGGAGGTGCTGGAGCGGGGGGAGGGCAAGGTGAGGGGGGGGGGAAGGGGAAGGGAGGGGGGGAAGGGCAAGGTGAGGGAGGGTGGAGGGAGGGAGGGGGTTGAAGGGGGAAAGGGGAAAGGGACGAAGGGGGGAAGAGAAAAGGGGGGAAGGGAGGGAGGGAGGGAAGACGCAGTCCCGTCATCGCACGACGGGAATATGAAACAACATGTACGACGTGGAGAGGATGGTGGGGGCG
>NC_057011.1:3431120-3458145 GCF_000002595.2 Chlamydomonas reinhardtii
GTTCCTCCCTCTCCTCGCCACTGTGCTGGAAAGGCCCTGCTACTCCACGACGCCTCGGCCCACATCCCATAAGTATTATCGCTCGCAACTAACGCCTCTGCCTGCACTCCCGTTTTCGTTGGCTTTGGTTTAGTTTGGGCTGGTATTTACAACCCCCCCCTGACCCCCCTCCCCCTCTGTACCACCTTTGCAACCAACCCCCCCCCCCCCACCCTCCTGGCTTCCCTGTCAGGCCGCGCTGCGCGACCCCGGCCTGGCCGACCGGCTGAACGACGAGGCCCGGCTGGCGGTGCTGGCACAGTCGTGCGCCAACCTGCACGCCCACCGACTGGCGCAGCGCCGCCGCACAGCCGCCACCCTGGGCCGGCGGCTGGGGCGCGGCGACGCGGAGGCGGGCGAGCTGGCGGTGGCGGAGGCGGCGGCGGAGGCGGCGTACGCGGAGAGCAGCCGCATGCACACCATGATGAGCAGCGCGCAGGTGGGGGAGGGGGCGTGTATGTGTGTGGGGGTGCGGGGTGAGATGGGGTGGCGGGGCGGTGGGGTGGGCCCGGGCTGGGGTGGGATGGGGTGATGGGTGGGGCGGGGTGCGGTGGGATGATGTGTGCTCTGGGCCATCCCTGACATCAACAGCATCAACAACAATTAGGCCACCTGTCGAGCCCCCTGCTCACCTGCCATCCCTCTTGACCCTGCCCGACCACCTGCCCACCTACCCACCCATTCCTGCCCGCCTTCTCCTCCGCCTGCTCCTCCTCCTCCGCCTGCTCCTCCTGCCATCCCTCCCCCCCCCCCCCCACACACACACACACCCACAGGCCGCCGAGGACGCCGCGCAGCGCCGGCACATGCGCTCCCTGGTCACCAACGCGCAGCTCAAGGCCATCGCGCAGCAGCAGGGCGAGGAGCTGCAGCGGCTGGCGGCGGAGGTGGCAGCGGCGCACGCACGCAGCTTCCCGCGCATCCCGCCGCTGCAGGCCGCCGCCGCGCCCTGGGTGCCGCCGGACTACAAACTGCCGGCAGGGTCTGGGGCGGCGGCGGTGGTGGGCGCGGTGGCGGCGTCGCGGCCAGGAACTGGGGCGGGGGGCAGGAGTGCGTTGGGTAGCCGGGGTGGTGTGGGTGGCGGTGGGGGTGGCGGCCTGGGGGGCTCGCGGCCGCCGTCTGCGCTGCCGCTGCCGGGGTCGCAGCGTGGGGCTCTGCGGCCCTCCAGTCAGCAGCCCAGGCCGGTGGGCGCGGCGGGCGGGGTGGGCCCGGCGGCGGCGGCGGCGGCGGCTGGGGGGCTGGGTAGCGGCGCCCTGGGCTCGCGGCCGGGGAGCAGCATGAGTGCGCGAGGGAGCAGCAGCAGCGGCGGCGCGGGCGCGAGCTTGACGCGGGCGTATGCGGCTGCGGGGGCGGCGGCAGGGGTGGCGGGCGGCCCCCCGGGGGCGGGTGGTGGTGGCGGAGGCGGTACGGCGCGGCTTCCGCCTGGGGTGCGGCCGGGCACTGGCTCGTCCCGCCGGCAGTGATGATGTTGGTGATGGTGTCCTTTGTGGGCAAGCAGTAGGTTGCAGCATTGTTGCTGGCTGCACACTACCGTATTGCGCATCGTTGAAGTGGCTTGCAGACGTCCGTGAGTGTGGACAGCGGTAGGCGTATGCCGGCACGGGCCCCTATGGACCCATTTATTAATTTGGGCGGTAGGTGCGCCAACCGTGCATCCCGGCCGTCGCCGGCACATAGCTCTCATCCATCCGCCTCTCGTCGGGAGGGGCGGGGATGGGCAAGAGGGGTTATGCCAACTTGCAAGGCAGAAGGAAGGGAGGCGGAGAAAGCCACTCCAAGCCGATAAAAGTGATCACGACGACTGAAGCAGCTCAAGCCCACAACGTCTCCTCCCCTCCCGCCAAGTTCCTCCGCGCGTGCGTGCTACTTTGATAGAGATAAGATTGAGACGAAAAAGGTCTTTCCCGGCAGTGAGTATTACAGGCGGTCACTCCCCTCCCATCACGCCTGGCGGGAAAGCTTGCCTCGTGATCGTCTGAGTATTACAGGCGGTTCTTTGTTATGTTGATATTTCTTATTCTATTTTTGAGTTGTCATCAGTTGAGTCACCATGGTGTAGTTGGTTATCACATTCGCCTCACATCTGTGGGAACGCGAGAGGTCTCCAGTTCGATCCTGGATGGTGACAATTTTGCCTCCACAACGGCACCTTCCCATCAGATTTTGCTCCGGGGGGTTTAGGTGATAGGACTGCTCTTTCGGGCCCACTCACGTATGCACGCACGGAGGTCTCAACTCATGCAGGAATGATGACGTGTGCTTGCCATGCATGCAGTCCCCAAACGCTGAGCACCTGAGCGCAATGGGACAGGGTCCCTCAGCTCCCTTGACACGGCGTCCACCGGGCACCAGGCCCTCTATCACAGTTACAGCCTCAGCCACGCCTGCTCACCTCCGGCGTTCTGTTGTCACTGCACACCATGCTGCGTTCCTCGCACACCCCCTTGCATGGTTCATCGCACCCTATCCTCCCATGCCTTGATACTGCCTGGCCGCACCATTTCCTTCCCAGCAGCAGGAGCAGCAGCGGCACAGGGCCTGGTGACAGCGGCCCTGGGCCCAGCAGTTGCGGCGTGCATGTGCGTGGCGGAGGGGCCGAGCAAGGCCACGTGGAGGAGGAGAGCGCGGCGCCGCCCAAGAAGCGGCGCCGGCGCGCAGGACTAGCTTACATTTCTCCGGTCGGCTGGCCGGCCGGTGTCTAGGTCGAGTATAGCATCGCACAGTATGTGGTAGGCCGCAGCAGTGAGGAGTGTTGTGGCTAGAGGATTTCCTGCTGTTGGGGTGATTGCTGGCTGTGCTTTTGCTTGGCAGCGGGACGTGGCTGGACACATTATGGCGGGCCGTGCCTGTACGAACCGACCCCGGTCCCCAGCTTTGTCCGGGAGATGAGGTAGTCGCTTGCACACACACACGCTACCAGGTACGTGACGGTACCGTAATGCCATCCTGGTAACGGCGCCGGGCGCCATACAGCAGGGAACGTTGCCTTTCCGCGATCACTGGTGATGGCGCCAGGCTCACTCGGGTGCTCACTGATGAAAATTTTCGCCCATTGTTATGAACGGTTGGGGTTTCTGGAGTGGGATTTCAGCGCTGCTGCCCGCCTTGTTGCATTCCGCTTTGTGCGTGATCAGCTCTAGATAGGAATACAAGGGTCCCTCAGCAGGGGCATGGTGAAATGCAGCACGTACTGGAACGCATCATACCGTACACCTCCCCACGGACGTAGACCCTAGTACTCAGGGGTGGGCTAGCGCTCCAAAGCTGGGCTCTTGCATAGGGTGCGCTTGTAGTCTTGCACGTAAAGCCGCAGGCACGACCACACCTCCCCTGCCCACAGCGCACACAGGAATGACAGGATGTCGTCGGCTAGCGCCTGCTCCGCGTGCCTACCCTCACCCTGGACCCCGCCTTCAACTGGATTACTGGAAGCACCCGGCAATCCCGCCTCCTGCTCTCATTTCTAGTTCACGCGCCAAAGCTTCATTGCTCCCTGGCCCGACGCCCCGACCTGAGCATGGCTAAACGCAGTTAGGGCTTAAGGGTGTGTTGCAAGTGCAGACTGCAGAGGTGTTTTGTGCAGGTAGGTTGCAAGCGACACTACATCAGGAAGACGGAAGAGTCCTGGACGTTCGTCGTCCGCATGAGTTGGGACGCAAAGGAAGTATATACGTTACAACAAAAGGGGAAAGCCCCTTCAAGTCAAGTGGCGTTGAACGGTTGAAGCTATTTTGCGCACGCTACCGTACTTGCGCGCTTGGGTACTTTACGATAATCGTTGCTCTAGTATACCCAAGCATACCCAGGTAGGTATACGCAAGCATACCCGGTGTTTCATAATGAATGCGAGACGATACGCCAATGCTCCTGGTCAAGCACGCTTTGCCACGGACAGCCAAAAGAATGACGCGAAGGCAGGGAACCGTCTGGAGACGCAGTGCATATCACACGCCAGACAAATGCATACAGACGGGCCCGTTCGTTCTCCGGTCACCACATGCCCACACACACGCGAAGCAACAACCAGCACCGGGCGTCAAGCCCGCTGGGCCCAAACATTATCCTACACCATCAGACCACTGCGACCAACCAACGGTCCCTTCATTGTAAACAGCAGCTTGCTTACGTCAACTATCTTTGGCCCGGCACGGCGCCATTCGTGGGCACCGTGACCAGCGACTCGCCCATGCGCCGTCGATTCTTAGTGCTGTTGAGCGAAGACGACAAGGTAGACACGCGCGCAGCAGTAGCCGCCGCCGCCGCCGCCGCAGACACAGGCGCAGGGTACGCCCCCATCCCCGGCACGGCGCCGCCGCCACTGCCCGAGGGCTGCAGCGGCGCCGCCGCCGCCACAAGCGCCGGCTGCTGCAGCGCTCCACGGTAGCCGCCAGCGGCTGCCCCAGCCGCTGCCGCCGCCGCCGCCGCCGCGGCAGCGGCAGCAGAAGGCGGCGGCGTGCCCGCCACGCCCACCCGCATTGGCGCCTGCGAGTAGTAAGCGCCGGCGCCGGTGCCGCGCGCCGCCGCCGCCACGGCAGCGTGAGCGGTGGCGGCTGTGTACTGCGTCGCTGCGAGTGGCAGCGGCGGCCCGGCGGGCGCGGCTGGCCGCGCCACGGTTGCGCCTGACGACGCTACGGTGGATCCTGTGGCTGTGGCGCCGTATGGACTACCCGCCATGCCCATACCCATGCCTCCCATGCCCAACCCGCCAGCGCCCATGTAAGCATCCCGAGCCACGAGCTGGTTGCCGTACGCGCCGCCTGCGGCGGCGGCTCCGGCCGTCGCCGGCGGCGGCGCCGCCAGCGTGTACGGCAGCTGCGCGGCGTACGGCGCCTGGCCGTACGGTGGCGGCGCCGCCGCCGCGGCTTTGGCGGGGCCGCCGTAGTTGCGCTGTACGGTGCGCACGGCGCAGGCGTTCTGCCACATGATGATGCGCGGGTCCATGCGCTCGGCGGCGCGGCCCTGGTAGGAGCCGGCCATCTTCCGCTGCGGGGGGAGTGTAGGAGGGGGAGGGGGAGTGGGGAAGGGGGGGAGGGGCAGGGGGAGGGGGGGAGGGGAAGGCAGAGTCATTGTATGGCGGGGCCACAAAAGCCGGGTTAGCAGGTATGCATATGGCAACATGCGGCCCCGGGTTGTCGTACTGCAACGAGCGCCAGCCCCTTCCTTTCTTCCTTCCCCCGCCCGCTCCACTTCACAACAACACCCCCCCCCCCGCTCACCCGCTTGTGGCCAACGCGCGCAAAGTAGAGCACGCCCCACAGCAGCACCGCCGCCCCCACCAGGCCCAGCACAATGCCGATGATGGCGCCCGTGCTGACGCCGCTGCTGCTACTGCCACCGCCCGAGTCGGTGCCGCCGTCTCCGCCGGCGCCGTTGGCAGGGGTATCGGAGTTGGGCTGGGGGGAGGTGGTGGAGGCTCCCGTGATGGCGGGGTCAGCGACCGTGATGGCGTCGGGCGACACGGTTAGTGCCGACGCCACACGTGCCGCCACGCCCTGACTGTCGCCCACGACCTTCTCCGCCACCTGCATCGACCAATGAACCACCAGCGAATAACAAAGTAAAGCTTCGGGATTGACTTGAGCGAGCAGGTTCATGCCCCGGCTAGAGTGTAACATACCCTCCGATCCATCCACCCTTCCCTTCCATTGGGCACGCTCTTTCTCCAATCCCTCCTCCAACCGCATCCCATTATAACGCCTTCCCCCTTCCATCCCTGTGCACGCAAATGATCCCCCAGTCATTCCACATGCAATCCTCCGTTCGCAAATATTTCCGCGCACCTGCACGGCGGCGGTGCTTGAGCCGCCCAGCGACAGCAGCAGCTGCGACGACAGGCTGAGCTGCTGAGCCGAGGGCAGCGGAATGATGGTGGCGACCACCGGGGAGATCACGCTCGTGGATAGAATGGCGGACACGATGGCCGTCAGGTCGTCTGACGGCGCCACCACAATCTGAGCCACAAACGCCGACTCGGGGCAGGCCGTCAGAGCACTGCTGGCGGCGGCGCTGGTGCCGGTGCCGGTGCTGCTACTGCCGCTGCTGCCGCTGGTCTGAGTCAGCCGCCGGCCCTGGCTGCTACTGCCGGCGCTGCTGGACTTGCTGGCGGCGGCAGCCGCCGCCGCGGCGGCGGCGGCTGTCGCCGCCGCCAGCACTTCCTTGGTGGCGGCGGTCTGGGTCGAGCCGGCCGCCGCCGCCGCCACGGCCTTGGCCTGTTGCTCCTGGAAGAAGGCGAGGCAGGCGCAGCCGACGTTGGCGGGGCGGGCGCGGGCGGCCGCCGCCACCTTGACTCGCAGCTCGTCGGTCAGGGCGGCGTTACAGGCAGGGCAGCTGCCGCCAGCTGCCGCGCCGATCGCAAACATGCTGTACGTCACCGTAATGGTCTTACTAATGATGTCCACGCCAACTGTCACGTCGCCGCTGCTCGTCCCAACGCTGGATTTGAAGGAAGCCTGCAGCGCTGTCATCTGCTGGGCGGTTGGGATGGTTGGTACGTCAATCGTACGGACAAAGTCGGGCTGTCCCGTGGGACGCGGCGGGGCAGGAGGGATGGGCGGTGGGCGGGGAGGGGCCAGGACCGGGGGCGAGGGAGAGGGAGGGGAGGGGGGTGCCGGCGAGGGGGGCGCAGGTGAAGGAGGGGCGGGAGGGAGGGGAGGGGGTAGAGGGGGCGAGGGAGGAGGGGGAGGATCGGGGTAGGGGGGAGGCGGTGAAGGAGGTGGAGGGGAGGGAGGGGGAGGAGATGGAGGCGGGGGAGAGGGTGGAGGAGGCGACGGCGGAGGCGGGAAGGGCGGGGAGGGCGAGGGAGGAGGGGAAGGAGAGGGCGGCGCGGGGCGGGCTGGAGGAGTTGGAGAGGGTGGTGGCGGGGAGGGAGGAGGTGGGGAGGGAGGAGGAGGCGAAGGTGGAGGGGGAGGCGGAGGAGGGCGCGGGGGTGGTGGGCTGGGAGGTGGCGGGCTAGGCGGGACGGGGCTGGGCGGCCGTGGGGTGGGCGGCGAAGGAGGGGGGCTGGGGAAGCTGAAGTCCCGGGTGGGCGTGGGGGGAGACGGGGGAGGTGGCGGCGGCGGCGGCGGGCTGGGCGGCCGTGGGCTGGGCGGCAGCGGCGACGGCGGAGCCGGGCTGGGAGATTTGGCTGGTGGCTCATTGCCCGAGCTCGCTGACGGGGCTGGAGACGGCGGCCGCGGCGACGGGGGCCGCGGCACCGGCGGCTGAGGCGACAGCGGGCGCGGCGAGGGCGGTTTGGGCGCCGTAGCGCCCGGCGGAGGAGACGGCGGCAGCGGCGGCGCCAGCCGCGGCTTGGGTGGCAGCGACGTCTTTGGTGGCGGCGGGAAAGATTCGTCTAGCGGCGGCGGCGCGCTGGCATACTCGGGAGGGGTGTCTGGGCCACCGCTGTCCGGCGGCGGCGCCATGTCTTCTGCGGAGCGCGGCGGCGGCGAGGGCCGTTTTGGTGGTGGCGGCGACGACGACGGCGGTCGCGGGGAGGGCGGGCGAGGGCTGGTGCTGGTGGCCGGGGGTGGGGGCGAGGGCGGCGGAGGCCGGGGAGGCGGGGGTGAGGGTGGCGGGGGAGAGGGCGGGGGTGGTGGCGGGGGTGAGGGTGGTGGGGGTGGAGGCGGTGGCGCCGCGGGCGTGATGCTGACAGTGGGTGGGTCAGGAGAGGGAGGCGGTGGTGAGGTGTCTGGGACGAGGGGTGGGGCGGTGCATGTGATGGCGCCGCACGTGCCGTTGGTGATGTAGGTGCGACCCGCAGCCGCGCAGCCTGTGTGTGTGAGTGTGCGAGGGAATGGAAGATTAGGATTCAGCCGTCAGAAACAGGCGCGCTAGAAACGTGTCGGGCAGCCCCTTTGACACACCTAAAACCAACCCCAACCCCAACACACACACACACACACACACACACACACACACACACACACACACACACAGAGGCGCAGGTGGGCGCCGCCACGTCAGCGCGCCACTCACTTGACATGTTGACAAAGCTGAACCGGTCCACGGCTGTGTTGCAGGGGTTGGGGCAGTACATGTACAGCACGCAGTTCTGGTACAGCGGCGTGCAGGCCCACAGAGCCGGGTCGCGGCTGTACACAGGACACACACGGCCCGGCGCCGGCGGCGGCAACAGCGAGCCAGGCGACTGCGCCGCCGCCAGTCGCGGGCCCCAGCCTGCGCCCCAGGCGCGGGCAAGGCTGCCGAGGCGGGTAAGGCAGTTGGCGGGGTGGTTGGCGGGGTGGTTGCTGGGGTGGTTGTTGGGGTTGCTGCTGGTGTAGGAGGCGCTGGGGTTTTCGAAGGAGTTGGGGAGGCGGCTGGGCGGCAGCAGCGGCCCGCTGCTGGCGAGTAGGAGCAGCAGCAGCGTCAGGAGGGGCGAGGAGGCGCAGGCGCTGCGGAGCCCGGAGAGCGAGGAGGAGAGGAGGGACGGACCCGAGGTGGCGGTGGTGGTGGAGGTTGAGGCGGAGGCGGCGGAGGGCCGCCGCCGCACCCGGCGTGAGCCCTCCGCCGCGTGGCCCGGCCCGCTCAGCTCCCGCTTGCAGTCCGGCCCACGTGTCCCCTCGACGGCGTCTGTCCGCCGCCACGCCTGTGTCTGACTTGCTTCCCCTTGCCCCGTGCCGTCCACAGTCACGGCTGGTGCCGCTGCTTCCCCTTCCGCAGCTGTCGTGCTCCGCCCCTGCTGCCGCAGCTGCGGGCCGCTCCGGCTCCCGCCCACCTCCCTCGTTGCCTGCGGCTGCGGCGCCGGTTGTTGCTGGTGCTGCTGGTGCTGCTGGTGTTGTTGGTGCTGTTGGTGGTGGTGCGGCTGGGGCGATGTCGCCTGCGCGGCCGGGGCAAGGTGCGGGGCAGCTGCGGCTCCTGGCCATGGCTGTTCGCGCGAGAGCGCGGTTCTGCCGCTGCCGCTGGAGCGCTGTTGAAGGGTCCGCCTGACGCCGCCGGCACCGACACCACTACTGCTGGCGCCGCTGCCGGTGCCGGTGCCGGCAGTGTTGGGTGCGCTGGTGGGTGGGGATGCTGCGGTGCGGAGCAGGCCGTTCACCCAGCCCCACCTCCAGCCGCCGCCGGCCCCGCCGCCGCCGCCGCCGCCGTGTAGCTGCTGTTGCTGCTGCTGCTGTTGCTGCTCCGCTGGGCTGCTGCCGTGGGCAGAGCCTGCGGGCGGCCTGTGGCTGCTGCTGGGAGGAATCGGCACCGGCGCGTCGACAGAGCCGCTGTGGGGCCCCCCTGACGTGGCCATGCGGGCGCCGCCGGCGCCGCTGCTGGCCCGCGGCACGCGATGTGTCCAGAAAACTGTCGAAGACATTTTTGAGCTGTTCGGTGTGTCGGAAGAGTGAAGTCCGGTGGTCAAGTCTATGGTGTTAAAGGAAGCCCAGCGCAATTATGAATGGTTGCATGATGGCTGTGGGATGCTGGCCATCCGTAAAGCGGCGTGGCTCCAGAGGAGGGGGTGTCCTGCGGGCGGTTTGGCAAGGGGCGAGGGCCGTTCGTGTTCAGTCCGCAGATGCAAGTAAGGTCACAGAATGGTGGACGCGGCGTCAGACGGCCGCGCAAGGAGGTATGCACCCGGCTCGTTTACGGGTGGTTATAAGGAAATTGCATATGCAAACAGGCACTGTTGGGTCGGCTTAGGTGCGCGTGCATGGCGAACCGGATGTGCCCACCGCCATCCATCACTCAGTCGGGCGCTAAAACCAGCCGGCGTACCCCAAGTCACGTCTGTGCTACGAGTATGACGTTTTGTGGTGCAATTAACCAGCGGCAGCGTGGCTGCGCTCGCGATTTCGGTCGCGGTTAGTTGTCGCCCAGCACGCAACTGGGGCGCACCTGTCGTCGGTTCCACGCGTGCAGACCCAGAATGCGTTACACTGCAACTATGGAGATGTAGAGGAAGTGGTCTCGGATGGAGGAGAGACCGGGCGAGAGAGTCGCAGTAGTGGGAATGCTGCTACTGACCGACGCGATGTTTCCGCGCGGTGCTAATGAATATGTTCCTAGGAGCCGGTGGATAGGACCGCACCGACAGAGTATCAACTAAAAAACCATTGGGGCATGCTTGTTTCGGGCGAAGCCGCGAAGGTTTCTTGCATGGGTGCTGCCTTGGATCCGGTGACCTCAATCGTCGAATACTCCAGCTTTGGCAATGCAATTGTGTTTCTGTAGGTCTCATGTTTAACAATTAGACTACTACCTGCACTGGCTCGTCGCCCCAAGCAACATTGCTCTGACAAGCTCTTCCAGGCAATCTGAAAAAAGCGAAATTGGTATTGTTACATACTCATAAGCGTGAGATACATTGTTCCTCTGAAACTTGCACTTGCTTGACGGCCGCCGTCACATTCACAGCGAGGCACCGCACCAGAAGCTTTTATTAGCAAAGCCATCATGGGACGCCGCCGCTGGAATAGGAAGCACCCCCAGAAGGCGGAGGAGCAGCGGCAGCCCCGGACCGAGGATGTTGTCGACCCCCCTGCGCGCCTGCTGGCGCTGCAGCCCGACAGCACCGTGGTGGCGGTCGCTATCGGGCCGCGCGTGACGCTGGTGGACTACAAGTGCGTAGCTGAAGATTTAGTCCGCGAGGGCTTTGGTTTCGGGGAAAGGGGAAGGGCAAAGCGGCAGCATGCGGGTAGCAGGACGCCATGGCACGGCCACAGGCCAATGCACTGGGGGAGTGCAGTGAGGAGCGCAGCGGTTGGGCGGGTGCGGACTTCCGTGTACGCACGTGCGAGTGGTATCTGATGTAGCTGTTGTGCCAATGACAATGGAAAGCCAGTCATCATGGCACAGCACGCCTGCTCTGGCTCGCCTTTTCCACAACGCACCCTTGCCATGCACATCATTGCTCGCCCACTTCACCGCGCGGACCCGCTTTTACCCCCGCTCACCACCACCACCACCCACACACGATACTTCTCCCGCACCGTACCAAACTGACACAGGACGGGCGAGGTTGTACCGCTGGCCATCCCGGCCGCGCCCGCGGCCGCGCCCACCCACAAGCACAACGCCCGCGCGCAGAAGAAGCAGGCAGCGGCGGCGGCAGCCGCCGCCGCCGCCTCCACGGACGCAGCGGCCGCCACAGCCGAGCCTGCTACCGCCGAGCTCGCGGCAGAGGCGGGCTCCACTGCGGCTGCCGCCGCCGCCGCTGCCGAGCCCACCGCGCACCACGGCAACGTGCGCGTGCTGGCGTTCAGCCCCGACGGACGCTGCCTGCTCACCGGCGGCGACGACAAGGCCGCGCGCCTGTGGGCCGCGCCCGCCGCCTCCTCCGGCAGTAGCAGCACCGGCAGCGGCAGTAGCACGCGTGCCGCATGGCCGTGCGTTGCCTCGTGGCGTTGCCCCAAGAAGACCTCGGCGGGCGGCTTCAGCCACGCCGGCACACACGCGCTGTTCGCGGATAAGTTCGGGGACGTGCTTGTGGGGCCGGTGCCGGCGGACCTGGACGCAGCAGTAGCAGCCGCAGCCGCTACCGCCACGGCTGGTGGCGCTACTGCCGACGGGAGCGCTGCTACGGCTGGGGCGGCGGCGGGAGCAGCGGCGGCGGCGGCGGCGGCGCCCAGCACGCTGCTCGGGCACTTCTGTTCCATCGTGACTGGTGTGGCGGCGGCGCCGTGCGGGCGGCTGCTAGCCACCAGCGACAAGGACTACAAGGTGCGTATGTGTGTATGTGTGGTGGGGTTCACAGGAGTGTATTCACCATTCCCAGTATCCGAAGGAAACCCAGAGAAAGCCAGGGGTCAGGGGTGAACCGTGGAAGGAGGAGCGGGAGAGGGGTGCAGAGGCACGGGGCGCGGAGCACTGGCAGGGGCGTCGCCGCAGGAGCCCCCAAGGCATCGGCCTTGTCCGCTACCGTGGTTGATTGCCCTCCACCTTCCATTTCCCACCCTTGCTAACACCATCCCGGCCATACTGCGACATGCTGCCACGGCACCTCACCCCGCCGCGCCACGCCACGCCGCGCATACACCCCTCAAACGCCAGAGCGCCTGTTCACCTGCCCACCTGTTCACCTGTCCAACGGCCTCCGCTGCGCCCCACAGGTGCGTGTAAGCGTGCTGCCGCCCCAGCTGCACCAGATCTCGGTGGAGGTCCAGGCCTACTGCCTAGGGCACCAGGACTTCGTGTCCTGCATCGCGTTCGCCGTACGGCAGCCCGGATCCGGATCTGGATCTGGATCCGACGCCCTGCTGGTCAGCGGCAGCGGTGACGGCACCGTGCGGCTGTGGGATTACGCCAGCGGCGCGCAGCTGGCGTCGTACGTCGCCTCGCAGCCCATTAGTCAGCCGGCGGCGGCGGCGGCGGCGCCTGGCGGCGCGGAGGGTGCAGAGGACCGCGAGGGCGGCGAGGAGGGCGGCGAGGGCGAGGGCGCGGAAGGCGAGGAGGGCGGCGAGGGCGACGAGGAGGAGGGCGCCGACGATGGTGCGTGCCGGCGGGGACGGCTGTAGCAGCAGCAGCAGTGGCAGCTGCTGCAGCTACTGCCGAGGGACGGGGTCCCCGCGCCCTGGGCACCGGCACCGGGCCTAGCTGGCTAGGCAGCTGCCGAGCCTAAGCCTAGCTTTAGCGCCGGTCGCATGCGGCGTACGGGCTCATGTGCATGGTGGGGATGGGGATACGTAATGACGTTTTGGTGTGTGTGTGTGTGTGTGTGTGCGTGTGTGTGTGTGTGTGTGTGTGTGTATGCCGCAGGGCCAAACGGTGGCGGCGACGGCGAGGGCGACGGCGAGCCCACCCGGCGCAGCAAGGCGCCGCCGTGTGCGCCCGTACTGAGCCTGGCGGTGTCGCCAGACGGGTGAGCCCCAGGGCAGGGCAGGGCAGGGCGGGGCAGGGCAGGGCAGGGCAGGCAGGGAGGGCAGGGAAAGAGGAAAGGAAAGGTGGAGAGGAACGGAAAGGAATGGGGAAGAGGAGCGCGCGCGTTGGGCGGCATGGACTGCTTTGGGCGTGGGCAATGTGCGAAAGTCCAAGAAATGGGCAGTTGGGCCCCTCCGAATTTGGGGTTTGCTGCTGCCTCGCCCCCAGTTCACGGACCGCTGAGCCTTCTCATTCCCCTCCGCTTGTTCTTCTGAACTCCCCTTCCCTCCCGTCGCTCTGCAGCTCCACGGTGGCTGTGGTGGTGGAGGGCGAGGACGAGGTGCAGCTGCTGGCGCTGGACTGGGCGACCCGCAGTCTGGAGCCGCGGCAGCGGCTGAGCTGGCCGGACGTGCGCTACCCCTGCCAGGTGGGGGGTGCGGGGGTGGGGTGGCGGGTGGGGCAGGGTGATTGGGGGAGGGCGGGGTGCACTGGCGCAGCAGGGGGAGTTAGCCACTGGCCCGTCAGGAAGGCAAAGCTGTGACACACTGACACGTCATGGCTGGTGACATGCCGGGTGCGTGTGCCACTGCCGCTGCCACTGCTGCTGGACTGCAAGGTCCCCATCCCATAAGTGTTATCACTTGCAACTAACGCCTCTGCCTGTGCTCCGCTCGTTTTCGCTTGGTTTGGTTTAGCTTGGGCTGGAATTTACAATTCACCCCCAGCCTTCGATATTTTGCTGCAGTTCCCACGGCCACTTTCTGCGTTTCTGTTATCCCTCGACAAGTAGCCTTTTTCCCCCGCCTCCCCCTTCATGCGGTCCCTCCTCCCCTCGCCCTCCTCCCCCTCCAGGTGGCGTTCGGGCCCACGGGTCAGCTGTGGGTGGTGGGCGGCGTGCCGTTGCCGTCCGCACGGGTGGGTGCGTGCATGGGTTGGGTGGGTTGGTGCGTGGGGCGCCGGACACTGTAGCCCATGGGCTGGGGAGTGCGCCGTGGGGCGGGGTGTGTTTGTGTGCGTGCTACGGTATACGAAGGGAAGTGTACGCGTAATACAAAGCGAGACAGGACGAATGCGCGCCCGCCCGCCCGCCCGTGTGTGCTGTGCATTATGCTGGTGCGTTTAGTCAATGCATGCGTTCCGATGGTCTTACTTAGGCGGAATTTGAACCACCCCATTGTCCCATGCACAATCACCGCCCGCCAACAACTTCACAACCACCTGCTCACCATGCCAACCGCCAACCGCCTTGTAACCGCCTCGTGACCGCTGCGCAGTCGGTGCACGTGGGTGTGGCGCAGCCCGCGGCGGGCGGCGACCGGTACGAGGTGTGTACGGACGCCGTACTGACGCCCGCGGCGCGGGCGGCGCTGGAGGTGCGGGTGCCGGAGGAGGAGGCGCAGATGGCGGAGGGTGAGTGCGGCCCGTCGGGCAGTCGCTGAATGGGTCCCTGAGGCGTCGTATGTGTGTGTGTATTGTATTTTGCGTGAAAGTGGGGCGTTTCACAGTGTGCGTTGGGTAGTACACTCCAGAAGCGAGGAAACCGGAAGGCTAGCGGGGCGGGGCAGGGGCAGGGGCAGGGGCAGGGGCAGGGGCGGGGGCCGGGGCAGGGGCAGGGGCCGGGGCAGGGGCAGGGGCCGGGGGCAGGGGCGGGGGCGGGGGCCGGGGGCAGGGGCGGGGGCGGGGGCCGGGGGCAGGGGCGGGGGCGGGGGCGGGGGCAGGGGGCGGGGGCGGGGGGCGGGGGCGGGGGCCGGGGCAGGGGCGGGGGCGGGGGCGGGGGCAGGGGCGGGGGTGGTCTTCCTCAGAGCGCGCCATGTGGTGGCATGGGCATGGGCCGCATGACCAACCTGACCACCACAGTGGGGGACCTACCCACGGGTCCCCTCCGCCTCCAACCTCTCCACCCTCTCCAGACTTCCCATCCCCTCACCACCAACACCAGCACTACCCCCACCACCCTCATCACACCACCACCCTCACCACCACCCCCCCCCAACAGGCGGCGAGCTGTTCGCCTACTCCAAGCGCTACCGCAAGCCCGAGTACGACGAGGCCGCCGCCACCGAGCGCAAGCGCCACCGGGCCGACCACAAGGAGACGGCGCGGCTGGCGGCGCTGCGGCAGCGGCAGGACGCGGCGGCGGCGGGGGCGGCGGCGGCGGCAGAGTCGGGGAAGCAGGCGTGATTGCTTGGGGGGTTTGTGCTTGTGTGTGGGGGGGGGCGGATTAGCGTGTGGATGGGGCTGTGTGCCAGGTGCGCAGGAATTTCGTTGAAGAGGGTGTTCAGGGCCACAAATGTTCTCCCTACCGTAGTCGGACAGTTGGTACGCTAAGTGTGGCGGGATGGCGTGAAGTGGGGGGCACGGTAGTAGGAAGTAGCTGTGTCCGGATAGTTGCGTGTGTCATGCATGCGATGCGCTGTCTTGTACGGCGGCGCCGTCGGCCGCAGGCTTGGCACATGGCGCCGACAAAGCTGTCAATGTTGGACGCCTTGAGAGCCTGCTAAGTATCCGATGGGGAGGCAATCCCTCCTTATCCGCTGGTGAGCCCAGGACGGGGCCGAGTTGCAAACAGCGCTCGTATCTTACGAAGGCAGGGGCGGCGTCAGTGGCCGAATTCCTTAAAATGGCTTCGATTAGTTGACGAAACAGGCTGCCGCCGCTTCGTTCACCCCCAAATTTTTCCGGGGGCTCCGCCCCCGACCCGCACGATGTCGACACCGACACGACACGCCCACTCCTCCCCTGCTTCCCGCCGACCCAACCTCACTCTCCCGCCGTCAACACCCATAGATACAGCCCTTTTAGCCTTCTTACCATATGCCACGCAGGTTTCGGCCGTGGAGTAGCCGCTGGAACCCCCTGTCCTTGGCCAAAAGTGGCCGAAATCCCAAAACTGTCTTCGTCTGTTGCCGAAAGACCCCCCAAGATCCCGTGCGTACAGTAACGCCGGCGTTCGACCAGCCATGCGCTTCTGCTCTGCCACTGCAAACTGTTTGCTGTCTGCTTACGGGTCTGGGCATCGGCTGCACCCTACGGGACCTCGCCAACCTGCCTCGAACCCTGTCCCATCACACACCCAAGATCCCGTGCGTTTTGGCTTCGTTGCTGAAAAAGCACCGGCTCTATGGCTCCATGGCAAAACGTGGCCCATCCCCACGCCAAACCCCAGCGCCCTCTCCCACGCTCATCACGCTCACCCACCCACGTAATGACTCCCCTAGTAGAAGGCTGCCCTATCTTGGTGTGCCCCCACGGTGCCAGCAGGACGCGGCCGTAGATAGAGTTTCCTGGGGAACCTCAGTCACCCTTGCCTTGGGCCCGGACAAGTGACAGAAACGCCCTAAAATGTCTCCTGCGAATCTCAGAAAGACCCCTCCAAACCTGAAGCGTTTCCACAGATTTTTGGCCACAAGAACCAAAAATTTCTTCCGCCGGAGGCATTTTTGGGCAAATTTCTGTCGAAAAGAAGGAAGATACGAGCACTGGTTGCAAACATGCAACACAAATCTTAGATGTTGTCTGCCAATCCGTCATGCTGCAATCTCATGCGGACAACGCGGGGACGCGGCACTGGGGGAGCCGGGGCGTAAAGCTTCGGCAGTGCTTGAGCTGCCTTGCCGGCGGCCCCTCAGTCCTCCCTTAGTCCTCACATGGCCACAGCGGCTGAGGGCCTGACCGACTGAGGGGTGAATAATTGACGACGGACGACCCAACGGGCAACGGCTCGGCAGCTGCTGGCAGAGCGTTGAAGCTCCTGGGAGAGAGCTGCCTCCTGCAGGAGGGACTGAGCGTCTGAGCCGAGGCTGGGTGATGGGGCGGGCTGCTAGACCGCCGGCTGCGCCTAGCCAATGCAAACTGCACCGTCATCCTCCGTCATTGCCCTGGGCCAACGCCGTTGGATGTCGCTTCGAGCGGATGGGGAATGGCGGGGGGGGGCTCAGCGCATAGGCGGGCAGAGGGCCAGAGGAGACCGGAGGAGAGGGGGGAAGGTCGGATAATGGGCCCCGTCGGCTCCCTGCCTGGCCATGGGGGAGAGGGGGGACCTGACACGAATGGAGCTCGGTTCTGTGCTACGGTATATTGGAACGCGATCGAAGTGCATGAGGCCTTTTCTGTACGCGTCGCTTACTGTATGCTTCCAATTTGCGCTGTTTCCAGCTGTCTTAATCCTCCACTTGTTTCAACCGGTGCTAGCTTCAATAAGCGCTAGGCAGGCCCGATGGACCAAGCTAGAGCACCCAGACAATTAACACTCTTAGATGTGCTGCGTCATCTCGACGTGGACGCTCTCGACAGGATTTTCCAGGTCTGCGACGACAGCTGGGACGATCGTCCATCGCCATTTCGGGGGGCCCGCTTGAGCTGTCGTGCGCTTCGCGACATCGTGGACAGCAGCATCGCGCACATTCGGCTCCGGATGTCGCCAGGGCTGCTTGCGTCTTGGCGACCGGGGCAGCGGTCCCTGCTGCCACGGTTCGGGCGGTGCACCGAGCTCTCCGTGTTTTTTGAGGCCGACAGCGATGAGGCCTTCGAGCAGCCCGCACCGCTGCTGGCAGCCCTGTGCGTCAGCGGCATGGAGCCCGCCGCGGCCGCAGGCATCGTGACCCTCAGCCTGTACGCCGAGCAGCAGCATCTGAGCACGCTGGCTGGGCATGCCATCGCCCTGGCTGGCTGGCTGCGGAACGTGTGCGAGCTCAGGCTGGAGTCCATGGTGCCCTGCGAGGAGAGCCCCGACGATAACCTTGTCGTGTACAGCGCCCTACGCTCTGCGCTGCCGCGCCTGGAAACACTGTTCTTCCCCCACGTCGCCTTCCTGCCGGGACTGGAGGCGTTCGTCGGCAGCAGGCTCAGCAGCGTCATCGTGGAGGAGGACGCCATGGGCTGCCGCTTGCACATGCAGGACGTCCGCAGCCTGCAGCAGCTGACCCACATTAGCCACCTGGAGCTGTGCCTCAGCGGCGGCGACATCGGCGGGCCAGCGGAACGCGAGCCGGAGCCTGCATCGGCGGAGGAGGCGGCGGCGGCGGCGGCATGGCCGGGCTGCGAGGACGACGAGGCGACGCTGGCGGGGATGGACAAGGACGACGCAGAGCAGCTGCGCAGCCTGCGGTGGCTACTGGCCGCACCACCGGCTGGGCTGCGCCGACTGGAGATGCGGCAGTTCTGGATAGACAGCGACTTGCGGGACAATTCGGCGGATGAGAACGCCTACGCGGATGCGGAAGGCATCGTCATCAGCTTCGCGGAGGGCGGGCGCCTGACGGCTGTAGACCTGGGGTCCGTGGACGGTCTGGACGGCATGAACTACCTCGCGGCGGCGCTGCTGCCGCGCCTGCTGCTGGCGCCGCCGGCGCCGGGATCGCAGCGGCTGCCGCTGCTGCAGATCAAGGAGATCAGCGACACGGCGGCGCGATTCCGCAGCTTCCTGCAGCCGCAGCGGCCCCTGGCGCGGCTGCTGGCGCTGTGCGACCGCGTGGAGGTTGGGCGCGTCGAGGTGCGCGGCAAGCCTCCGGCGGCGGACACGGCAGCGGTAGTGTGCGCGGCCGCGAAGTTCTTCCACTGGCCTCATTACATGGCCTTCAACCTGAATAATGACCGTACGATCAAGATCGGGCAAATCAGCATCGCACCACCAGGCAGCAGGGGCAGCGGACGCAGAAGCGGCGATGGAGGCAGCAGTCAGACTGCCGGCGGTGCGCAGCTGGCTGCGCCTGGGCCTTGCCCGCCGGCGCTGGCGGACGTCACGGCGCATCAGTTGCTGCAGCGAGCGGGGAACCTGATGTGGTCAGCGGCGGCCGGAACGGCAACGGCGACTTCAGCGGCCAGCAGCGTGTGCGAGGGCCACGAGGGCTGCAAGGGCATGCCGCTAGGCGTGGGCGCTATGGGCGCCGTGGGCGCCGCCGCCGCAAGGCTGGCCAGCTGTCCGCGGCAGAGCCGGTGCGCGGACCTGCTGCTGCGGGGGCCGCTGTTGAGGCAGTTGGCCGTCGGCCCCGGCGGCGCGCGGCAGCTCGTGGCCTGGCTGGATGCCTGGGTGGAGGAGGCCACATCAGCGGCTGCGTCACTGGATGGGCAGCACGTGGGTGCGGCGGCAGGAAGCACAGGGCCGGGCGGCGGGGCGGCAGGAGCAGCGTGCTCGGCAGCGGCGGAGGTGGCGCGAGGGACCTGCATCACCTCATGCGAGGTCGCGGCAGCTGCAGCCACCGCGTGGGTGCGGTGCCGTGACCCGCCGCGGCTGTGCGCGGCAGTGAATGCGGCGGGCGCAGTCCACCCGGGCAGCCTGGAGGCGCTGCTGCTGCTTCGGCCGTCGGGGCGTTATCAATGGAGCACCCACCTGGCCATGGTAAGGAGCTGACCGGTGCGCACGCAGACAGGGCGTAGCTCGCGGCGCCGCGTGCGCGGGTGCTGCTTTGGAGCGCGCAGCACGGCCGGCGCATGTCCTGCAACAGCCGTTAGCGTCGGCGGTAGCTTGCAAGCATTGCCAGGGTGTAGGCCGTCGGGCATCCTTCCTCCTCCCTTTGCAAGCGCTCCTGTCATGGCACGGTACCCTGAGAAGCCTTCCGGTGACTTGCCTGCGCCCGCTTGTTTGGCTGCGTGCAGGCCGTTCAGGAGCTGTGGGACCGCCACACGGCAGCCGCACCCGCTGGCGAAGGCTCGTCAGCGGTCACGACTGGGGCCCCCTCCTGTACGGTGGCGGCGGCGGCGGCGCCGGCTGCCGCCTCCAGCAGTGATGCGCACAAGCTGGCGCTGCTGCATCGGCTGGTGGTCCTGCAGCTCGAGGCGCTGGGGAGCGTACTGGTTTGGGAGAGAACGGTGGGTGACGACGGCTAGGGACGGAGTGAGCATGCAGAGGAGGGGGGCGGTGCGCAATGTAATGTTTCCAGGGCGTTGGGAGCTTAGTGCTATGGGCGTACGAGAGCTTCAAATGGCTGTGAATGCTGCGGCACATGCCAGTTGGGAGCTTGGGTGTTGGCGGGTTTGAGGGAATGTGATTTAATGTGGAAGGGTGTGTGTTAGGGTTGATTGCTGTCAAAGGACGCAGTTGCCATGCTTACGAGTGCGCGTGAGCACATGGCGGGAGAACAAGAGGAGCCGGCGGCGTAGTGTCATTATGGATGGCCAAACGCGCTATGGCTGGCGAGTTTGCTACTGCACTGAAAGCCAGGGGCAGCCAAGGATGTGCGTGGCAGCCTGCACGGGCACATGGCGTTCTTGGGGGCCGTATGGGTGTGGGGACAACTCCGGGGCTGACGTTGGGATGCCCAGCCGGCAAGTACTACGAAAGCACCTCCTGCATGCCGGCCGGCGGGTCAACTGGGTTCCGACACATGTAAGCCATCGGGTCGGTAAGCATGCCGGCACGAGTGTCTCGTGGCAAAGCTTGCGTTTTGCAGCTACCACGGCGGTACTGCACGCACCCCCACGGTGCGGACCATAGTCCATCGATACGTTTGATCCGGGCCGTCCAATCTTTCCTCTGGCTTCATGAAGCCAGAGCATGCCAACGCCGGGTCTTGCACCGGCTAGAACCGCGAGCACTGGCCGAGCCCGAGTCAGGGCAGAGGCCAGACTGGCCCAGCGACCCTGGATCCGCGTGCGACAGATGCGCCTGACTTTCCAGTCCTTCCACTGCCCCTTTTGTGCAGCATACATACCTCTCAGCTTCTGACAGCTTCTGACTTCTTTGCCATTAGAGGGCCTGAACCTCGGGTGCCGAAACACAGAGCAGGTTTCCTGCTCTTCACTAGTTCACTACCTTTCCAACTAGTTACGCAATGAAAAACAAGCCATGCACCATTGGATTGTTAGGCGTGTTGCGCCATCTCGACGTGGAAGCGCTGGGCAGCATCTTTGGTGGCGACGCGGAGTGTTCACAAGCATCACCGTTCTCTGGAGCCCGTTTGAGCTGCCATGCGCTTCGTGATATCGTGGACAGCAGCATCACGCACGCTCAGCTCCGGATGTCGCCAAACCTGTTCACAACATGGCGACCGGGGCAGCAATCCCTGTTGGCGCGCTTCGGGCGCTGCACGCGCCTTTCCTTGGAGCTGCTCGCTAACGGCGACGAGCTCTCGGATGAGGACGAGGGCGAGGAGAACCAACAGCCCCAGCCGCTGCTGGCAGCCCTGTGCTTTAGCGGCTTGGAGCCCGCCGCGGCCGCAGGCATCACGCACCTTCGCCTGACCAGCTCGGAGCTTCAGCTGCGGGCGCTGGCCGGACACGCCATCGCGGTAGCTGGCTGGCTGCGGAATGTGCGCGAACTCGAGCTCAACTCGGCGATACCCTACGAGGACGGCCCGGCTGACAACCGCGCCGTGTACATCGCGCTCCGCGCGGCCCTGCCGCGTCTGGAGGCGCTGGTGCTGCCGAGTGTGGGGTTTCTGCCAGGGCTGGAGGCGTTTGCTGGCAGCGGGCTGACCGCCCTCCGCGTCACAGACAACTGGTCTAACGCCGAATCCCTGCGCATGCAGCATGTCCGCAGCCTACAGCAGCTGACCCAGATCAGCCGCCTGGATATCAGCGATCTTTCCGGCAGCATATCCATAGAATGTGATGTGGGTCAGGCAGCAGAGGCAGCTGCACTGCCCGGCTGCGAGGACGACCAGGCCACGATGGCGGGCTTGTGTAAGGCGGACGTGGAGCAGTTGCACAGCCTGCGCCGGCTGCTGATTGCGCCGCCGCCGGGGCTTGCTCTTCTGAAACTGGGAAGCCTTACTGTCGACAGGAGCCTGCCGCGGCAACCGGACGCGGGCAACTCTTGGGCGAGTGGCACGGTCTTTAAGTTTGAGGGCGGCGGCGGGCTGGTCTCGGTAGAGGTTCACGACGTGCACGGCGCAGACAGCCTCAACTACTTGGCGGCGGCGCTCCTCCCGGGGCTGCTTCTAGCGCCACCAGGGCAACGCCGGCTGCCGCTGCTGCGGCTTGTTAACCTCAATGACACCGCTGGTCGCCTGCGCGAACACCTGCAGCCGCAGCGTCCCCTGGCGCGGCTGCTGGCGCTGCCTGAGCGCGTGGAGCTCAGAATGCTAGGCTTCCAAGACGACTGGCACACCGATCCGGATGCCACAGCGGCGACTGTGCGCGCAGTCACTTGGTCGTTTGGGTGGCCAGGGGCGTTATATCTGCATGGGCCACATAACCTGGACTTTGGGCTGCGGTTTGGAACCGACTGCGACACCCGCCGGGGCAGCAGCGGCAGCGGCTGCGACAGACACGGCGCCGGCGGCGGCGTGGCAGCACAGCTTAGCGCAGAAGCCGCGTCAGCACTCGGGGACGCCGTGCTGCACTCGGCGGCGGATCGGCTGTGGCAGGGCGCGGCTGCTGACGGCGGACCCGCGCTGGTAGCGGCCGCGGCGCAGGGCGCTGTAGGAGGGCGGCGCGCAGGCGCTAGGAAGGGGGCGGCGGCGGGGACGGGCGCGGCGGCGGTAGCTGGGGAGGCGCCCAGCTGCTGGCATGGGGTGGAGGCTGTGCTGCTGCTGCGTGGCCCGCTGGTGACGCAGCAGCTGTCGGCCGGGGTTGGGGGCGCGGCTGGGCTGAAGTCCTGGCTGGATGGCTTGCTGCTGGAGACGAAGAAGGGGAAGCAGCTCAGGGCGGCGCGAGGGGCACGGGCGCGAGCGGATGCGGCGGGCAGTGTGGCCGCAGTGCCTGCAGCAACTGCGCCAGGCGGCTCCAGCGGCTGCGCGTGCTCTGTGGCGTCCGCTGCAGGCTTTGCGCTGGTGCAGTGCGATGCGCCATGGCGCCTGGTGGCTGCGCTGACCGCCGCGGGTGCGCTGGTGCCGGGGCGCCTGGAAGCCTCAGCGCTGCTCAGCTGGCCCTTTCAGTGCGCGTGGGGCGTGTACATCAAGGAGGTAGGCAACAGGGGGGTGCTAAGGTTGGGCAGTCGTTATATGTCGTGGGCGGGCGTGGCTAGGCATGTGCTGCCCCCGCCTTCGCAGCATGTAGTACCTTTGGCGGCAGCCTGGCCCTCGGCCTATCCCTACCCCCTCTCGGCCTTTGCACAGAGCGTTGCCTTCGTCCCATGTGCAGACCTTGGAGAGCCCGTCCTGGTATACGGGTGTGCTGGCAGCAGGAGCCGATGGTGCAGGCGCAGGCCCGGGCGCGGGCGGCGACACCCTGGCAGCTGCTGGTGGCAGTGTCGGCATGAGTGGCGCGCAGCAGCAGGGAACGGGGGAGGGGAAGTTGGAGCCGGCCGGGGACCAAGTCAAGCTCGATGACGAGGAGCTCATAGCCCAGCTGCACCGGCTCGTGCTGATGAGCGGTCAGGCGCTGAGCAAGGTGCTGTGGGCGGGAGATAACTAGATAAGTGAGCGGGGGGGGGCGGAACCGCGGGCCGCGTGTGCGGCTGGATCGCGAAAGTGACCGTGTCCGTATGCAGGCGGCATGAGCACCGGGGCTGAATCACTGGTTAGGTGGCATGAATGCGACATTACAAGGAGGGACAGTCCGGTGGGGAACCTCATCTCCGGCCCCATACCGTAGGCGGTATGCTCATGAAGGAGGTGTCATCTGTGACGTGCAGAGCGTGTGGTGACGCTTGTGAGATGGTCGGCTTTCAAGGGGTGCGTGAGGCCAATGATAGTTTGGCTATCATTGCCAAGGCTCGCATGCGATACTGACTAATGGAGCAACATGTGTGGCTGCTGCAACATGTGTGGCTGCTAGGTGCGTGAGGTGTAAGCAGAGGTCGGGCTGCTTTGCAGCGCATGTGTTGTGGCTGTCAAGCCGTGTGCCGTACGGATTACAGAGGCAAGTGGGGCGCATGCCGAATGAAGTGACTGGCACGCGCTTGAGCGCTCGTGCGGGTAATTTGCTCTACGCAGAGTGTTGCTGCCTTACCGTCCTAAATTCCAGTTAGGGTCGGCCCTAGCTCTCCAGATTCAGCAGCCTAGTTGTGTCCGTTAGTCCACTGCCCCATTACGGCTTCGCCGTGCGGCCATGCTACTGACATTCCGTGAGCACCATGCTGTACCGTGATCTGCACAGCCTCCTACGTACGTATACCTTCAACCAGCCAACACTCGCCTGCACTAGCTGTAGCTAGCCCATGCATATCAAGTGTATCACTGCGCCCTAGTGCGTTTTGCCTGGACACCTCCACTGCTGGACACAGCCCAGCCGCCCAGACATCTCAGTACTCCGCTGCGCGGCCTGCCCGCCCTTAGGGTGACAATGCCCGCCCCCGTCCCCCCGCCTGTCGCCAAGTATGGGTACACGGCCATGTTAAACTAATTTGCTCCCACGCCCAAGCCGCCCCCACGCCCAAGCCGCCCCCACGCCCAAGCCGCTCCCACGCCCATGCCCACACCGGCACACCCTTTATTTCAGGCCCAGGGCATGACCAGCAAGCACCTCTCTCGTTTCTCCCTCAGCAGACAGCACCCTCTCCCGTGTGGCAGCACCAGTGCACCGTTGACCTCAACGTCATTTGGTCTGAGCCCTGTTGGAGCAGCGGCAGGAAGCGCTGGCACGCTGCAGGCTGGCCGTGCCAGCCATAACTGTGCTACGGTATTGTTGTGGCTATGTGTCGTGTGCCTGCTGTCCTATTACGTCATACTTCCAGTGCAGTGTAAGTGTACTACTAGCTGCATCACGCCCCCATCCGGTTGGTGCCACCCATCCCATACGCCCATACGCCACTTCATGTGACGGCTGTGGCTGGGGAGCTGCTTGGTGGCCGCGAAGCGGCCTCTGTGGCGCTGTGGTGCCTCGTGGTGCTGTGGGTGCTGTGGAGCCTGCTCCTTGCTCCCTTTCAAGAAACCTAGTTCCAAAAGGGCATGCTCGTTACATCCCTTCTCCCTTCTCCCTTCTCCCCTCTCCCTTCTCCCTTCTCCCTTCGCCCCTCTCCCTTCTCCCTTCGCCCCTCTCCCTTCTCCCCTCTCCCTTCTCCCTTCTCCCTTCTCCCTTCTCCCTTCTCCCTTCTCCCTTCTCCCTTCTCCCCTCTCCCTTCTCCCTTCTCCCTTCTCCCTTCTCCCTTCTCCCTTCTCCCTTCTCCCTTCTCCCTTCTCCCTTCTCCCTTCTCCCTTCTCCCCTCTCCCTTCTCCCTTCTCCCTTCTCCCTTCTCCCTTCTCCCTTCTCCCTTCTCCCTTCTCCCTTCTCCCTTCTCCCTTCTCCCTTCTCCCTTCTCCCTTCTCCCTTCTCCCTTCTCCCTTCTCCCTTCTCCCTTCTCCCTTCTCCCTTCTCCCTTCTCCCTTCTCCCTTCTCCCTTCTCCCTTCTCCCTTCTCCCTTCTCCCTTCTCCCTTCTCCCTATTCCCTTAGCAGCCGCGTAGCGGCGGCTGCGAAGCAGCGGGGCGGAGGCCGTGGCCGCGGAGCGGCGGCTGCGGCCGCGAAGCGGCCGCAGTCGCTGCGAAGCAGCGGGGCGGGGCGCCCAACGACCGCACAAAATTAACATATAAACGGTATACACTAGGGCGCAGAAGTCGCGTCCAGCGACCTGCACCCCAAGGCACTCCGCCCATCAAATTTGATACCCTCTATTTACAGAACTGCCCCGCACTCTGTAAGCTGCTTCCTAGGCCGAGAACGCTTGCTGCCGTACCCCTATTAAACGCACCGTCCTCCCTGCGCGTATTGTCCAGCCTGCTGTACGGTTTGACAAACGCTTTCGAATGGTGTTGAGAAAAGGCTACAGTCAGTGGCGGGTTTCAGGAATGCCGGTTTTTCCCTCGCGCTTCCCAGCCATGCCAGCTAAATGCCTGGGTATTGGGATTGATAATCCAGTTGATACCTGGCAGCAGGGCAGCGCGCGGTGGGTAGCTGCTCCCCTCGCGCATTGCATGGGTGCAAATTCATGCTTTTGCGCAGGGAGCAGGATGCCCTCATAAATCCTACGCGCGCAAGGTTGGGAGTCATTGCCCACCCGTACCCCAACAAGCTATGCATACCCAAGCTGCCACACCACTGGGCTGTCGCCGGCAACCAATGGCGCGAAAGCTGGCTTGCTGTCACAATGGGCCTTTTTCCCAGCCTCGCAGCGTGGGCGTGGCTACCTAGAACCCGCATGCACGCTGGAGAGCGCCCAGGAACATCTGCGCTATGGAAGGGGCCTTGGGGCTACTGTTCCACGATGGGACTTACCGGGTCGGGATCAACGCGCTCCCGCGCGGGAAAGGTCGGGCTGGCGCCGGTGTCTGTTTGGACGCGACTTTTGCGCCCTAGTGACGGGGAAAGCGGCACCAGGATTGAAAGGGCGGGCCCGCGCGCATGAGCTCCAGGCTTCCAGTGCTGCTATCTATGGCCTATGTGAGAATTGTTGGTGCAAGCGGCCAGCGAAAAGGCGCTGGGCAGCGTTGCTAATTGCTTGCATTTCGGTCGGCATTTGGCGCGAGCCCTTGGGATTGGGCTACGCGATGTGGTCTACACATAATGGTGCATCTCACTTAGATTATAGCAGGAATGGTGCGGCAGTGCCGGCTGCAAGGGTAACTTTGTCTAGGCATGCCCCGCGACATGCTAAAATGGAGTGCCCGCCAGCGTCACCGATATACAAAGGCTTCTTGGCAGTCCTGCCCTCTACTATAGAGAGCCTGTATGTGCAAGTACATCGCATCCAGGGGGCGGTCTCCATGCCGCATGGGTTGTGCAATAGGGTGGTTGACACGCGTGCCGACCACCAAGCTGCGATTGCCTGTCAGGCCACGCCACAGTAATGCTCTCTGGTGCGGGCCGCTACATATTGCGCACAACCAATGTATACAACTACACACGAAGTGGCGTGGTCGGGTGCACCGCCGGTAGAGTGGTACCACCGTCGCAGACATGTCAGCATCCCCGCACTCGCACACGTCAAGCACCCTCAACCGTTCGCAACCGGCATGCAGCAGCCTAACTATACAGCACGGCCCCCAACTTCCCATCATACAACCATCGGCCCAGAGTCAAAGCAGCAGTGGAAGGCCAGGCGCTGGATCTAACTCCTGAACACGGCCATGCAGTGCACCACAGGGCAGCGCCAACAGCGCACCATACCACCGCGGCTTTTTCCTCCCATCCCTGGTCACGCCACGATGGGGACCAGGACGCATAGTGCTGTGGCCAATCGTGCATGGCCCCCCAGTTGCAGCGCCAGGGCGTGATGCCGGCCTACCTGGTGCAGAGGGCGGGCGGAGGGGAGAGCGGTAGAGTGATGGGCGGACGCATACAGGCGGTGGGGTGGTGCCAGTCTGAACATGGGTATGCCACGTGCTCGTGGCGAACCCTGGATCAAACCCCGCCGGTTTGCCGTGGCCCCCGCCCGTC
>NC_057011.1:3458440-3482164 GCF_000002595.2 Chlamydomonas reinhardtii
TCCGGGGCTGACGTTGGGATGCCCAGCCGGCAAGTACTACGAAAGCACCTCCTGCATGCCGGCCGGCGGGTCAACTGGGTTCCGACACATGTAAGCCATCGGGTCGGTAAGCATGCCGGCACGAGTGTCTCGTGGCAAAGCTTGCGTTTTGCAGCTACCACGGCGGTACTGCACGCACCCCCACGGTGCGGACCATAGTCCATCGATACGTTTGATCCGGGCCGTCCAATCTTTCCTCTGGCTTCATGAAGCCAGAGCATGCCAACGCCGGGTCTTGCACCGGCTAGAACCGCGAGCACTGGCCGAGCCCGAGTCAGGGCAGAGGCCAGACTGGCCCAGCGACCCTGGATCCGCGTGCGACAGATGCGCCTGACTTTCCAGTCCTTCCACTGCCCCTTTTGTGCAGCATACATACCTCTCAGCTTCTGACAGCTTCTGACTTCTTTGCCATTAGAGGGCCTGAACCTCGGGTGCCGAAACACAGAGCAGGTTTCCTGCTCTTCACTAGTTCACTACCTTTCCAACTAGTTACGCAATGAAAAACAAGCCATGCACCATTGGATTGTTAGGCGTGTTGCGCCATCTCGACGTGGAAGCGCTGGGCAGCATCTTTGGTGGCGACGCGGAGTGTTCACAAGCATCACCGTTCTCTGGAGCCCGTTTGAGCTGCCATGCGCTTCGTGATATCGTGGACAGCAGCATCACGCACGCTCAGCTCCGGATGTCGCCAAACCTGTTCACAACATGGCGACCGGGGCAGCAATCCCTGTTGGCGCGCTTCGGGCGCTGCACGCGCCTTTCCTTGGAGCTGCTCGCTAACGGCGACGAGCTCTCGGATGAGGACGAGGGCGAGGAGAACCAACAGCCCCAGCCGCTGCTGGCAGCCCTGTGCTTTAGCGGCTTGGAGCCCGCCGCGGCCGCAGGCATCACGCACCTTCGCCTGACCAGCTCGGAGCTTCAGCTGCGGGCGCTGGCCGGACACGCCATCGCGGTAGCTGGCTGGCTGCGGAATGTGCGCGAACTCGAGCTCAACTCGGCGATACCCTACGAGGACGGCCCGGCTGACAACCGCGCCGTGTACATCGCGCTCCGCGCGGCCCTGCCGCGTCTGGAGGCGCTGGTGCTGCCGAGTGTGGGGTTTCTGCCAGGGCTGGAGGCGTTTGCTGGCAGCGGGCTGACCGCCCTCCGCGTCACAGACAACTGGTCTAACGCCGAATCCCTGCGCATGCAGCATGTCCGCAGCCTACAGCAGCTGACCCAGATCAGCCGCCTGGATATCAGCGATCTTTCCGGCAGCATATCCATAGAATGTGATGTGGGTCAGGCAGCAGAGGCAGCTGCACTGCCCGGCTGCGAGGACGACCAGGCCACGATGGCGGGCTTGTGTAAGGCGGACGTGGAGCAGTTGCACAGCCTGCGCCGGCTGCTGATTGCGCCGCCGCCGGGGCTTGCTCTTCTGAAACTGGGAAGCCTTACTGTCGACAGGAGCCTGCCGCGGCAACCGGACGCGGGCAACTCTTGGGCGAGTGGCACGGTCTTTAAGTTTGAGGGCGGCGGCGGGCTGGTCTCGGTAGAGGTTCACGACGTGCACGGCGCAGACAGCCTCAACTACTTGGCGGCGGCGCTCCTCCCGGGGCTGCTTCTAGCGCCACCAGGGCAACGCCGGCTGCCGCTGCTGCGGCTTGTTAACCTCAATGACACCGCTGGTCGCCTGCGCGAACACCTGCAGCCGCAGCGTCCCCTGGCGCGGCTGCTGGCGCTGCCTGAGCGCGTGGAGCTCAGAATGCTAGGCTTCCAAGACGACTGGCACACCGATCCGGATGCCACAGCGGCGACTGTGCGCGCAGTCACTTGGTCGTTTGGGTGGCCAGGGGCGTTATATCTGCATGGGCCACATAACCTGGACTTTGGGCTGCGGTTTGGAACCGACTGCGACACCCGCCGGGGCAGCAGCGGCAGCGGCTGCGACAGACACGGCGCCGGCGGCGGCGTGGCAGCACAGCTTAGCGCAGAAGCCGCGTCAGCACTCGGGGACGCCGTGCTGCACTCGGCGGCGGATCGGCTGTGGCAGGGCGCGGCTGCTGACGGCGGACCCGCGCTGGTAGCGGCCGCGGCGCAGGGCGCTGTAGGAGGGCGGCGCGCAGGCGCTAGGAAGGGGGCGGCGGCGGGGACGGGCGCGGCGGCGGTAGCTGGGGAGGCGCCCAGCTGCTGGCATGGGGTGGAGGCTGTGCTGCTGCTGCGTGGCCCGCTGGTGACGCAGCAGCTGTCGGCCGGGGTTGGGGGCGCGGCTGGGCTGAAGTCCTGGCTGGATGGCTTGCTGCTGGAGACGAAGAAGGGGAAGCAGCTCAGGGCGGCGCGAGGGGCACGGGCGCGAGCGGATGCGGCGGGCAGTGTGGCCGCAGTGCCTGCAGCAACTGCGCCAGGCGGCTCCAGCGGCTGCGCGTGCTCTGTGGCGTCCGCTGCAGGCTTTGCGCTGGTGCAGTGCGATGCGCCATGGCGCCTGGTGGCTGCGCTGACCGCCGCGGGTGCGCTGGTGCCGGGGCGCCTGGAAGCCTCAGCGCTGCTCAGCTGGCCCTTTCAGTGCGCGTGGGGCGTGTACATCAAGGAGGTAGGCAACAGGGGGGTGCTAAGGTTGGGCAGTCGTTATATGTCGTGGGCGGGCGTGGCTAGGCATGTGCTGCCCCCGCCTTCGCAGCATGTAGTACCTTTGGCGGCAGCCTGGCCCTCGGCCTATCCCTACCCCCTCTCGGCCTTTGCACAGAGCGTTGCCTTCGTCCCATGTGCAGACCTTGGAGAGCCCGTCCTGGTATACGGGTGTGCTGGCAGCAGGAGCCGATGGTGCAGGCGCAGGCCCGGGCGCGGGCGGCGACACCCTGGCAGCTGCTGGTGGCAGTGTCGGCATGAGTGGCGCGCAGCAGCAGGGAACGGGGGAGGGGAAGTTGGAGCCGGCCGGGGACCAAGTCAAGCTCGATGACGAGGAGCTCATAGCCCAGCTGCACCGGCTCGTGCTGATGAGCGGTCAGGCGCTGAGCAAGGTGCTGTGGGCGGGAGATAACTAGATAAGTGAGCGGGGGGGGGCGGAACCGCGGGCCGCGTGTGCGGCTGGATCGCGAAAGTGACCGTGTCCGTATGCAGGCGGCATGAGCACCGGGGCTGAATCACTGGTTAGGTGGCATGAATGCGACATTACAAGGAGGGACAGTCCGGTGGGGAACCTCATCTCCGGCCCCATACCGTAGGCGGTATGCTCATGAAGGAGGTGTCATCTGTGACGTGCAGAGCGTGTGGTGACGCTTGTGAGATGGTCGGCTTTCAAGGGGTGCGTGAGGCCAATGATAGTTTGGCTATCATTGCCAAGGCTCGCATGCGATACTGACTAATGGAGCAACATGTGTGGCTGCTGCAACATGTGTGGCTGCTAGGTGCGTGAGGTGTAAGCAGAGGTCGGGCTGCTTTGCAGCGCATGTGTTGTGGCTGTCAAGCCGTGTGCCGTACGGATTACAGAGGCAAGTGGGGCGCATGCCGAATGAAGTGACTGGCACGCGCTTGAGCGCTCGTGCGGGTAATTTGCTCTACGCAGAGTGTTGCTGCCTTACCGTCCTAAATTCCAGTTAGGGTCGGCCCTAGCTCTCCAGATTCAGCAGCCTAGTTGTGTCCGTTAGTCCACTGCCCCATTACGGCTTCGCCGTGCGGCCATGCTACTGACATTCCGTGAGCACCATGCTGTACCGTGATCTGCACAGCCTCCTACGTACGTATACCTTCAACCAGCCAACACTCGCCTGCACTAGCTGTAGCTAGCCCATGCATATCAAGTGTATCACTGCGCCCTAGTGCGTTTTGCCTGGACACCTCCACTGCTGGACACAGCCCAGCCGCCCAGACATCTCAGTACTCCGCTGCGCGGCCTGCCCGCCCTTAGGGTGACAATGCCCGCCCCCGTCCCCCCGCCTGTCGCCAAGTATGGGTACACGGCCATGTTAAACTAATTTGCTCCCACGCCCAAGCCGCCCCCACGCCCAAGCCGCCCCCACGCCCAAGCCGCTCCCACGCCCATGCCCACACCGGCACACCCTTTATTTCAGGCCCAGGGCATGACCAGCAAGCACCTCTCTCGTTTCTCCCTCAGCAGACAGCACCCTCTCCCGTGTGGCAGCACCAGTGCACCGTTGACCTCAACGTCATTTGGTCTGAGCCCTGTTGGAGCAGCGGCAGGAAGCGCTGGCACGCTGCAGGCTGGCCGTGCCAGCCATAACTGTGCTACGGTATTGTTGTGGCTATGTGTCGTGTGCCTGCTGTCCTATTACGTCATACTTCCAGTGCAGTGTAAGTGTACTACTAGCTGCATCACGCCCCCATCCGGTTGGTGCCACCCATCCCATACGCCCATACGCCACTTCATGTGACGGCTGTGGCTGGGGAGCTGCTTGGTGGCCGCGAAGCGGCCTCTGTGGCGCTGTGGTGCCTCGTGGTGCTGTGGGTGCTGTGGAGCCTGCTCCTTGCTCCCTTTCAAGAAACCTAGTTCCAAAAGGGCATGCTCGTTACATCCCTTCTCCCTTCTCCCTTCTCCCCTCTCCCTTCTCCCTTCTCCCTTCGCCCCTCTCCCTTCTCCCTTCGCCCCTCTCCCTTCTCCCCTCTCCCTTCTCCCTTCTCCCTTCTCCCTTCTCCCTTCTCCCTTCTCCCTTCTCCCTTCTCCCCTCTCCCTTCTCCCTTCTCCCTTCTCCCTTCTCCCTTCTCCCTTCTCCCTTCTCCCTTCTCCCTTCTCCCTTCTCCCTTCTCCCTTCTCCCCTCTCCCTTCTCCCTTCTCCCTTCTCCCTTCTCCCTTCTCCCTTCTCCCTTCTCCCTTCTCCCTTCTCCCTTCTCCCTTCTCCCTTCTCCCTTCTCCCTTCTCCCTTCTCCCTTCTCCCTTCTCCCTTCTCCCTTCTCCCTTCTCCCTTCTCCCTTCTCCCTTCTCCCTTCTCCCTTCTCCCTTCTCCCTTCTCCCTTCTCCCTTCTCCCTTCTCCCTATTCCCTTAGCAGCCGCGTAGCGGCGGCTGCGAAGCAGCGGGGCGGAGGCCGTGGCCGCGGAGCGGCGGCTGCGGCCGCGAAGCGGCCGCAGTCGCTGCGAAGCAGCGGGGCGGGGCGCCCAACGACCGCACAAAATTAACATATAAACGGTATACACTAGGGCGCAGAAGTCGCGTCCAGCGACCTGCACCCCAAGGCACTCCGCCCATCAAATTTGATACCCTCTATTTACAGAACTGCCCCGCACTCTGTAAGCTGCTTCCTAGGCCGAGAACGCTTGCTGCCGTACCCCTATTAAACGCACCGTCCTCCCTGCGCGTATTGTCCAGCCTGCTGTACGGTTTGACAAACGCTTTCGAATGGTGTTGAGAAAAGGCTACAGTCAGTGGCGGGTTTCAGGAATGCCGGTTTTTCCCTCGCGCTTCCCAGCCATGCCAGCTAAATGCCTGGGTATTGGGATTGATAATCCAGTTGATACCTGGCAGCAGGGCAGCGCGCGGTGGGTAGCTGCTCCCCTCGCGCATTGCATGGGTGCAAATTCATGCTTTTGCGCAGGGAGCAGGATGCCCTCATAAATCCTACGCGCGCAAGGTTGGGAGTCATTGCCCACCCGTACCCCAACAAGCTATGCATACCCAAGCTGCCACACCACTGGGCTGTCGCCGGCAACCAATGGCGCGAAAGCTGGCTTGCTGTCACAATGGGCCTTTTTCCCAGCCTCGCAGCGTGGGCGTGGCTACCTAGAACCCGCATGCACGCTGGAGAGCGCCCAGGAACATCTGCGCTATGGAAGGGGCCTTGGGGCTACTGTTCCACGATGGGACTTACCGGGTCGGGATCAACGCGCTCCCGCGCGGGAAAGGTCGGGCTGGCGCCGGTGTCTGTTTGGACGCGACTTTTGCGCCCTAGTGACGGGGAAAGCGGCACCAGGATTGAAAGGGCGGGCCCGCGCGCATGAGCTCCAGGCTTCCAGTGCTGCTATCTATGGCCTATGTGAGAATTGTTGGTGCAAGCGGCCAGCGAAAAGGCGCTGGGCAGCGTTGCTAATTGCTTGCATTTCGGTCGGCATTTGGCGCGAGCCCTTGGGATTGGGCTACGCGATGTGGTCTACACATAATGGTGCATCTCACTTAGATTATAGCAGGAATGGTGCGGCAGTGCCGGCTGCAAGGGTAACTTTGTCTAGGCATGCCCCGCGACATGCTAAAATGGAGTGCCCGCCAGCGTCACCGATATACAAAGGCTTCTTGGCAGTCCTGCCCTCTACTATAGAGAGCCTGTATGTGCAAGTACATCGCAGCCAGGGGGCGGTCTCCATGCCGCATGGGTTGTGCAATAGGGTGGTTGACACGCGTGCCGACCACCAAGCTGCGATTGCCTGTCAGGCCACGCCACAGTAATGCTCTCTGGTGCGGGCCGCTACATATTGCGCACAACCAATGTATACAACTACACACGAAGTGGCGTGGTCGGGTGCACCGCCGGTAGAGTGGTACCACCGTCGCAGACATGTCAGCATCCCCGCACTCGCACACGTCAAGCACCCTCAACCGTTCGCAACCGGCATGCAGCAGCCTAACTATACAGCACGGCCCCCAACTTCCCATCATACAACCATCGGCCCAGAGTCAAAGCAGCAGTGGAAGGCCAGGCGCTGGATCTAACTCCTGAACACGGCCATGCAGTGCACCACAGGGCAGCGCCAACAGCGCACCATACCACCGCGGCTTTTTCCTCCCATCCCTGGTCACGCCACGATGGGGACCAGGACGCATAGTGCTGTGGCCAATCGTGCATGGCCCCCCAGTTGCAGCGCCAGGGCGTGATGCCGGCCTACCTGGTGCAGAGGGCGGGCGGAGGGGAGAGCGGTAGAGTGATGGGCGGACGCATACAGGCGGTGGGGTGGTGCCAGTCTGAACATGGGTATGCCACGTGCTCGTGGCGAACCCTGGATCAAACCCCGCCGGTTTGCCGTGGCCCCCGCCCGTCTGACGGGGAAAGCGGCACCAGGATTGAAAGGGCGGGCCCGCGCGCATGAGCTCCAGGCTTCCAGTGCTGCTATCTATGGCCTATGTGAGAATTGTTGGTGCAAGCGGCCAGCGAAAAGGCGCTGGGCAGCGTTGCTAATTGCTTGCATTTCGGTCGGCATTTGGCGCGAGCCATTGGGATTGGGCTACGCGATGTGGTCTACACATAATGGTGCATCTCACTTAGATTATAGCAGGAATGGTGCGGCAGTGCCGGCTGCAAGGGTAACTTTGTCTAGGCATGCCCCGCGACATGCTAAAATGGAGTGCCCGCCAGCGTCACCGATATACAAAGGCTTCTTGGCAGTCCTGCCCTCTACTATAGAGAGCCTGTATGTGCAAGTACATCGCAGCCAGGGGGCGGTCTCCATGCCGCATGGGTTGTGCAATAGGGTGGTTGACACGCGTGCCGACCACCAAGCTGCGATTGCCTGTCAGGCCACGCCACAGTAATGCTCTCTGGTGCGGGCCGCTACATATTGCGCACAACCAATGTATACAACTACACACGAAGTGGCGTGGTCGGGTGCACCGCCGGTAGAGTGGTACCACCGTCGCAGACATGTCAGCATCCCCGCACTTGCACACGTCAAGCACCCTCAACCGTTCGCAACCGGCATGCAGCAGCCTAACTATACAGCACGGCCCCCAACTTCCCATCATACAACCATCGGCCCAGAGTCAAAGCAGCAGTGGAAGGCCAGGCGCTGGATCTAACTCCTGAACACGGCCATGCAGTGCACCACAGGGCAGCGCCAACAGCGCACCATACCACCGCGGCTTTTTCCTCCCATCCCTGGTCACGCCACGATGGGGACCAGGACGCATAGTGCTGTGGCCAATCGTGCATGGCCCCCCAGTTGCAGCGCCAGGGCGTGATGCCGGCCTACCTGGTGCAGAGGGCGGGCGGAGGGGAGAGCGGTAGAGTGATGGGCGGACGCATACAGGCGGTGGGGTGGTGCCAGTCTGAACATGGGTATGCCACGTGCTCGTGGCGAACCCTGGATCAAACCCCGCCGGTTTGCCGTGGCCCCCGCCCGTCAGACGGGGAAAGCGGCACCAGGATTGAAAGGGCGGGCCCGCGCGCATGAGCTCCAGGCTTCCAGTGCTGCTATCTATGGCCTATGTGAGAATTGTTGGTGCAAGCGGCCAGCGAAAAGGCGCTGGGCAGCGTTGCTAATTGCTTGCATTTCGGTCGGCATTTGGCGCGAGCCCTTGGGATTGGGCTACGCGATGTGGTCTACACATAATGGTGCATCTCACTTAGATTATAGCAGGAATGGTGCGGCAGTGCCGGCTGCAAGGGTAACTTTGTCTAGGCATGCCCCGCGACATGCTAAAATGGAGTGCCCGCCAGCGTCACCGATATACAAAGGCTTCTTGGCAGTCCTGCCCTCTACTATAGAGAGCCTGTATGTGCAAGTACATCGCAGCCAGGGGGCGGTCTCCATGCCGCATGGGTTGTGCAATAGGGTGGTTGACACGCGTGCCGACCACCAAGCTGCGATTGCCTGTCAGGCCACGCCACAGTAATGCTCTCTGGTGCGGGCCGCTACATATTGCGCACAACCAATGTATACAACTACACACGAAGTGGCGTGGTCGGGTGCACCGCCGGTAGAGTGGTACCACCGTCGCAGACATGTCAGCATCCCCGCACTCGCACACGTCAAGCACCCTCAACCGTTCGCAACCGGCATGCAGCAGCCTAACTATACAGCACGGCCCCCAACTTCCCATCATACAACCATCGGCCCAGAGTCAAAGCAGCAGTGGAAGGCCAGGCGCTGGATCTAACTCCTGAACACGGCCATGCAGTGCACCACAGGGCAGCGCCAACAGCGCACCATACCACCGCGGCTTTTTCCTCCCATCCCTGGTCACGCCACGATGGGGACCAGGACGCATAGTGCTGTGGCCAATCGTGCATGGCCCCCCAGTTGCAGCGCCAGGGCGTGATGCCGGCCTACCTGGTGCAGAGGGCGGGCGGAGGGGAGAGCGGTAGAGTGATGGGCGGACGCATACAGGCGGTGGGGTGGTGCCAGTCTGAACATGGGTATGCCACGTGCTCGTGGCGAACCCTGGATCAAACCCCGCCGGTTTGCCGTGGCCCCCGCCCGTCACTAGGGCGCAGAAGTCGCGTCCAGCGACCTGCACCCCAAGGCACTCCGCCCATCAAATTTGATACCCTCTATTTACAGAACTGCCCCGCACTCTGTAAGCTGCTTCCTAGGCCGAGAACGCTTGCTGCCGTACCCCTATTAAACGCACCGTCCTCCCTGCGCGTATTGTCCAGCCTGCTGTACGGTTTGACAAACGCTTTCGAATGGTGTTGAGAAAAGGCTACAGTCAGTGGCGGGTTTCAGGAATGCCGGTTTTTCCCTCGCGCTTCCCAGCCATGCCAGCTAAATGCCTGGGTATTGGGATTGATAATCCAGTTGATACCTGGCAGCAGGGCAGCGCGCGGTGGGTAGCTGCTCCCCTCGCGCATTGCATGGGTGCAAATTCATGCTTTTGCGCAGGGAGCAGGATGCCCTCATAAATCCTACGCGCGCAAGGTTGGGAGTCATTGCCCACCCGTACCCCAACAAGCTATGCATACCCAAGCTGCCACACCACTGGGCTGTCGCCGGCAACCAATGGCGCGAAAGCTGGCTTGCTGTCACAATGGGCCTTTTTCCCAGCCTCGCAGCGTGGGCGTGGCTACCTAGAACCCGCATGCACGCTGGAGAGCGCCCAGGAACATCTGCGCTATGGAAGGGGCCTTGGGGCTACTGTTCCACGATGGGACTTACCGGGTCGGGATCAACGCGCTCCCGCGCGGGAAAGGTCGGGCTGGCGCCGGTGTCTGTTTGGACGCGACTTTTGCGCCCTAGTGACGGGGAAAGCGGCACCAGGATTGAAAGGGCGGGCCCGCGCGCATGAGCTCCAGGCTTCCAGTGCTGCTATCTATGGCCTATGTGAGAATTGTTGGTGCAAGCGGCCAGCGAAAAGGCGCTGGGCAGCGTTGCTAATTGCTTGCATTTCGGTCGGCATTTGGCGCGAGCCCTTGGGATTGGGCTACGCGATGTGGTCTACACATAATGGTGCATCTCACTTAGATTATAGCAGGAATGGTGCGGCAGTGCCGGCTGCAAGGGTAACTTTGTCTAGGCATGCCCCGCGACATGCTAAAATGGAGTGCCCGCCAGCGTCACCGATATACAAAGGCTTCTTGGCAGTCCTGCCCTCTACTATAGAGAGCCTGTATGTGCAAGTACATCGCATCCAGGGGGCGGTCTCCATGCCGCATGGGTTGTGCAATAGGGTGGTTGACACGCGTGCCGACCACCAAGCTGCGATTGCCTGTCAGGCCACGCCACAGTAATGCTCTCTGGTGCGGGCCGCTACATATTGCGCACAACCAATGTATACAACTACACACGAAGTGGCGTGGTCGGGTGCACCGCCGGTAGAGTGGTACCACCGTCGCAGACATGTCAGCATCCCCGCACTCGCACACGTCAAGCACCCTCAACCGTTCGCAACCGGCATGCAGCAGCCTAACTATACAGCACGGCCCCCAACTTCCCATCATACAACCATCGGCCCAGAGTCAAAGCAGCAGTGGAAGGCCAGGCGCTGGATCTAACTCCTGAACACGGCCATGCAGTGCACCACAGGGCAGCGCCAACAGCGCACCATACCACCGCGGCTTTTTCCTCCCATCCCTGGTCACGCCACGATGGGGACCAGGACGCATAGTGCTGTGGCCAATCGTGCATGGCCCCCCAGTTGCAGCGCCAGGGCGTGATGCCGGCCTACCTGGTGCAGAGGGCGGGCGGAGGGGAGAGCGGTAGAGTGATGGGCGGACGCATACAGGCGGTGGGGTGGTGCCAGTCTGAACATGGGTATGCCACGTGCTCGTGGCGAACCCTGGATCAAACCCCGCCGGTTTGCCGTGGCCCCCGCCCGTCTGACGGGGAAAGCGGCACCAGGATTGAAAGGGCGGGCCCGCGCGCATGAGCTCCAGGCTTCCAGTGCTGCTATCTATGGCCTATGTGAGAATTGTTGGTGCAAGCGGCCAGCGAAAAGGCGCTGGGCAGCGTTGCTAATTGCTTGCATTTCGGTCGGCATTTGGCGCGAGCCATTGGGATTGGGCTACGCGATGTGGTCTACACATAATGGTGCATCTCACTTAGATTATAGCAGGAATGGTGCGGCAGTGCCGGCTGCAAGGGTAACTTTGTCTAGGCATGCCCCGCGACATGCTAAAATGGAGTGCCCGCCAGCGTCACCGATATACAAAGGCTTCTTGGCAGTCCTGCCCTCTACTATAGAGAGCCTGTATGTGCAAGTACATCGCAGCCAGGGGGCGGTCTCCATGCCGCATGGGTTGTGCAATAGGGTGGTTGACACGCGTGCCGACCACCAAGCTGCGATTGCCTGTCAGGCCACGCCACAGTAATGCTCTCTGGTGCGGGCCGCTACATATTGCGCACAACCAATGTATACAACTACACACGAAGTGGCGTGGTCGGGTGCACCGCCGGTAGAGTGGTACCACCGTCGCAGACATGTCAGCATCCCCGCACTTGCACACGTCAAGCACCCTCAACCGTTCGCAACCGGCATGCAGCAGCCTAACTATACAGCACGGCCCCCAACTTCCCATCATACAACCATCGGCCCAGAGTCAAAGCAGCAGTGGAAGGCCAGGCGCTGGATCTAACTCCTGAACACGGCCATGCAGTGCACCACAGGGCAGCGCCAACAGCGCACCATACCACCGCGGCTTTTTCCTCCCATCCCTGGTCACGCCACGATGGGGACCAGGACGCATAGTGCTGTGGCCAATCGTGCATGGCCCCCCAGTTGCAGCGCCAGGGCGTGATGCCGGCCTACCTGGTGCAGAGGGCGGGCGGAGGGGAGAGCGGTAGAGTGATGGGCGGACGCATACAGGCGGTGGGGTGGTGCCAGTCTGAACATGGGTATGCCACGTGCTCGTGGCGAACCCTGGATCAAACCCCGCCGGTTTGCCGTGGCCCCCGCCCGTCAGACGGGGAAAGCGGCACCAGGATTGAAAGGGCGGGCCCGCGCGCATGAGCTCCAGGCTTCCAGTGCTGCTATCTATGGCCTATGTGAGAATTGTTGGTGCAAGCGGCCAGCGAAAAGGCGCTGGGCAGCGTTGCTAATTGCTTGCATTTCGGTCGGCATTTGGCGCGAGCCCTTGGGATTGGGCTACGCGATGTGGTCTACACATAATGGTGCATCTCACTTAGATTATAGCAGGAATGGTGCGGCAGTGCCGGCTGCAAGGGTAACTTTGTCTAGGCATGCCCCGCGACATGCTAAAATGGAGTGCCCGCCAGCGTCACCGATATACAAAGGCTTCTTGGCAGTCCTGCCCTCTACTATAGAGAGCCTGTATGTGCAAGTACATCGCAGCCAGGGGGCGGTCTCCATGCCGCATGGGTTGTGCAATAGGGTGGTTGACACGCGTGCCGACCACCAAGCTGCGATTGCCTGTCAGGCCACGCCACAGTAATGCTCTCTGGTGCGGGCCGCTACATATTGCGCACAACCAATGTATACAACTACACACGAAGTGGCGTGGTCGGGTGCACCGCCGGTAGAGTGGTACCACCGTCGCAGACATGTCAGCATCCCCGCACTCGCACACGTCAAGCACCCTCAACCGTTCGCAACCGGCATGCAGCAGCCTAACTATACAGCACGGCCCCCAACTTCCCATCATACAACCATCGGCCCAGAGTCAAAGCAGCAGTGGAAGGCCAGGCGCTGGATCTAACTCCTGAACACGGCCATGCAGTGCACCACAGGGCAGCGCCAACAGCGCACCATACCACCGCGGCTTTTTCCTCCCATCCCTGGTCACGCCACGATGGGGACCAGGACGCATAGTGCTGTGGCCAATCGTGCATGGCCCCCCAGTTGCAGCGCCAGGGCGTGATGCCGGCCTACCTGGTGCAGAGGGCGGGCGGAGGGGAGAGCGGTAGAGTGATGGGCGGACGCATACAGGCGGTGGGGTGGTGCCAGTCTGAACATGGGTATGCCACGTGCTCGTGGCGAACCCTGGATCAAACCCCGCCGGTTTGCCGTGGCCCCCGCCCGTCAGACGGGGAAAGCGGCACCAGGATTGAAAGGGCGGGCCCGCGCGCATGAGCTCCAGGCTTCCAGTGCTGCTATCTATGGCCTATGTGAGAATTGTTGGTGCAAGCGGCCAGCGAAAAGGCGCTGGGCAGCGTTGCTAATTGCTTGCATTTCGGTCGGCATTTGGCGCGAGCCATTGGGATTGGGCTACGCGATGTGGTCTACACATAATGGTGCATCTCACTTAGATTATAGCAGGAATGGTGCGGCAGTGCCGGCTGCAAGGGTAACTTTGTCTAGGCATGCCCCGCGACATGCAAAAATGGAGTGCCCGCCAGCGTCACCGATATACAAAGGCTTCTTGGCAGTCCTGCCCTCTACTATAGAGAGCCTGTATGTGCAAGTACATCGCAGCCAGGGGGCGGTCTCCATGCCGCATGGGTTGTGCAATAGGGTGGTTGACACGCGTGCCGACCACCAAGCTGCGATTGCCTGTCAGGCCACGCCACAGTAATGCTCTCTGGTGCGGGCCGCTACATATTGCGCACAACCAATGTATACAACTACACACGAAGTGGCGTGGTCGGGTGCACCGCCGGTAGAGTGGTACCACCGTCGCAGACATGTCAGCATCCCCGCACTCGCACACGTCAAGCACCCTCAACCGTTCGCAACCGGCATGCAGCAGCCTAACTATACAGCACGGCCCCCAACTTCCCATCATACAACCATCGGCCCAGAGTCAAAGCAGCAGTGGAAGGCCAGGCGCTGGATCTAACTCCTGAACACGGCCATGCAGTGCACCACAGGGCAGCGCCAACAGCGCACCATACCACCGCGGCTTTTTCCTCCCATCCCTGGTCACGCCACGATGGGGACCAGGACGCATAGTGCTGTGGCCAATCGTGCATGGCCCCCCAGTTGCAGCGCCAGGGCGTGATGCCGGCCTACCTGGTGCAGAGGGCGGGCGGAGGGGAGAGCGGTAGAGTGATGGGCGGACGCATACAGGCGGTGGGGTGGTGCCAGTCTGAACATGGGTATGCCACGTGCTCGTGGCGAACCCTGGATCAAACCCCGCCGGTTTGCCGTGGCCCCCGCCCGTCACTAGGGCGCAGAAGTCGCGTCCAGCGACCTGCACCCCAAGGCACTCCGCCCATCAAATTTGATACCCTCTATTTACAGAACTGCCCCGCACTCTGTAAGCTGCTTCCTAGGCCGAGAACGCTTGCTGCCGTACCCCTATTAAACGCACCGTCCTCCCTGCGCGTATTGTCCAGCCTGCTGTACGGTTTGACAAACGCTTTCGAATGGTGTTGAGAAAAGGCTACAGTCAGTGGCGGGTTTCAGGAATGCCGGTTTTTCCCTCGCGCTTCCCAGCCATGCCAGCTAAATGCCTGGGTATTGGGATTGATAATCCAGTTGATACCTGGCAGCAGGGCAGCGCGCGGTGGGTAGCTGCTCCCCTCGCGCATTGCATGGGTGCAAATTCATGCTTTTGCGCAGGGAGCAGGATGCCCTCATAAATCCTACGCGCGCAAGGTTGGGAGTCATTGCCCACCCGTACCCCAACAAGCTATGCATACCCAAGCTGCCACACCACTGGGCTGTCGCCGGCAACCAATGGCGCGAAAGCTGGCTTGCTGTCACAATGGGCCTTTTTCCCAGCCTCGCAGCGTGGGCGTGGCTACCTAGAACCCGCATGCACGCTGGAGAGCGCCCAGGAACATCTGCGCTATGGAAGGGGCCTTGGGGCTACTGTTCCACGATGGGACTTACCGGGTCGGGATCAACGCGCTCCCGCGCGGGAAAGGTCGGGCTGGCGCCGGTGTCTGTTTGGACGCGACTTTTGCGCCCTAGTGATATGTATATTACACCGACGAGCACTGTCGTGCTTCGGCACAACTGTTAAAATTGGAAAAATACAGAGAAGATTAGCATGGCCCCTGCGCAAGGATGACACGCACAAATCGAGAAATGGTTCCAAATTTTTTCGTCTCGGCGCGCAGACCCCCAGTTCGACCCTGGCCGACCGCCCTGGCCCTCTCCCCGCACCATCTTCCCGCGTCCCCTGGGTACTGCGGTGCGGCATAACACGGCAATTGCAACATGTGCGTGACGACGAGTCCATTGTCGCGTGGCTCGCGCGTGTTCACGGTGGGCGGGCAACTGAGCGCGAGTGAGGGGGAGGGGCTCAGTGAGCGCGAGAGGCTCAGGGAAGCTCAGTGACCACATGACCAGGGTCTACCTGGGTGCGTGTCTTCGCCGGAACCTGGATTTACACTTACTTGCTGCTATATCACGACCTGCGCAAGGGATGCTGGTGCAGGCGGTGCTGCGGCGTGGGTGTCCTGCCCCTTCCTGCCCAAGTCGCCCGGCTCCCAATCACCCCTGCTCCCAATCTATCCTTGCTTCCTCCACCACGCCCCCAAGCCATCGTTCAATGACAGCTCCATTCGTGGGGGTTTTCGTCACAAGTGAGGAGTCCAGGTCCTTCCAGGTCGAGACTGTAGGCTTTCTGGTACTGGTTACATGCGCCCAACCCGGGTTCTTCAGCTCTGGCCTCCTTCCAATAATGCAAAATCTTTGTATGGAGACTTAGTAGACTGGCTCTACGGAGCGGCAGGCGCCTTTCGTACACGAATGCTGCACATGCCGCTGCCTTTCGCTAGCTCGCCAAGCGGGCAGGTCGCCCCAGGGCCTAGAACAGCAAGTCACAACATACACATGCCATACATAAGCATTAGATAAGGTTTGGTCTTTGGACGGTATAGCGTGTATTGGCACGTCCCCACGGCACATCCCAGATGCAGCCCCGTGCGGCCCGTGCCGGCCGAGTTGCATACCCCTCTCCCCTGGCACGTCCCCCATTAAACCCGGGTTGAACAAGCCGGCGTAACCTGAAACCACTACCCATGGAATGCGGGTGCGATAAGTGGATGCATAAAGACTAGCTGGACAGCGACTACGTTACGTGTCAAGGCATGGTCCTCAGCATGCCTACATCTCCGCGCTTGTCTCCGCGGCCAGTGCTGCTGCTGGGTGCAAGGGCTCCGCGTCCGCGCCCCCCCCGTTGCATGCACCTAAGACGCAACAACAGGGCTTAAACCGGTTTTAAAAGTGTTAGTCTTAAAAGCAGTCTCAATAACTGTGTGTGCCAGGCAATCTAATGTCGCCCACCTTATCCCACACTATCATCTGGCTCCATGAGGGTCATCGTGGGTCATGCACCATAACGTGCTCCTAGGTTGGGCACGTAGGTTGGGCATCACCTAACAATTCACTGCGTGCAGCTGGTGCTGACTGATGAGGCAAGTGCGCAGGGCACCATGCCAGCTTTGGCCGCGGGGGGAAGCCCACGGGGGAAGCCCCAGCATAGCGCCAGCGTGTTCTGTCCGCCCCTCAGCGTACACATCTGCAAGGCCCCGCGCAAAGGCTGGCGGCGCAGTGCAGCTCCGCCTCACCCACGGAGGGTTGCAGCTCAGCTGCGGCGCGCGCATGGCTATGCCTGCACGTCCAAACAACTCCAGTCGCCATGTTGCTGCGCGCAACAAGACTCGTAGCCCTCTGCATTTGGCCCGACATGCCGCGACACTCGGAGCAAGATACCGTTGCATTTCCGGTACACCTCCACCAGTATCCAGATGACTGCTGCAATGCAGCCCAAACCAAGCGGCTCCAAGCTGGCTTGCGGCAGCACCGGGCAGTCCGCGTTGACCGCGTCCGCGAGAGGCTAGAGGCAAGGGAAAAATCCTTGCGCAGATAGCTTCCCTTAAATATGTGAAGTCATCAGCTAAAAGGAGCCTGGTGCTGGTAACAATGGAGTCTTCACGACTTCAGCCTGCAGCTGAAGAACTGACTTGAGTGTCGCAGAGCTTGCATAAGCGTACCAACATAATGTGCGTAGTAACCGTAATATAAAAACAGGCAACAGTCAGATGGCGTCACAACGTGGCGTGCGTCCCAAGTGGCAACCCCCAAATCATCTCCCCATTCCCATCCCAGCTAGTAGGGCCCATGACCCATAGGGGTTACGGCCTACGAGTAAGACATGTTTAAGAATGCGTGTCTTGGGCTGATGACGAGGCCTGGACCATTGCCTGCGCACCAGGGGAAAAGTGACGATGGCATCTTGGACGGCATCAGTGAGCATCCTACTGCGGGGTGGTGCAAGCCCCGGGAGATGGCCCTGGGAGGACTGTGACGTCGCATTGCCTGCTGAACCTGGAAGAGGGCTGTGGGGCTAGTACTCCTATGATGGCGCGACAACGCATCCGTGTCCATTATCCGGAAACAAGGAGTTGAACATACCGAGTTCGCTGTCCGACTTTGATGTACACTCGGCAGCACTTGGCTACCGGCCCTTCCAAGCCTGCAGAGCTGTGGGGTTCAGGACTCATCGAAGTGAGGATGGCTTGCGGGCGTGGTGGAGGAAGCAAGTATGGATTGGGAGCCGGGCGACATGGGCAGGACACCCACGCCGCAGCACCGCCTGCGCCAGCATCCCTTGCGCAGGTCGTGATGTAGCAGCAGGTAAGTGTAAATCCAGGTTCCGGCGAAGACACGCACCCAGGTAGACCCTGGTCATGTGGTCACTGAGCCTCACTGAGCTTCCCTGAGCCTCTCGCGCTCACTGAGCCCCTCCCCCTCACTCGCGCTCAGTTGCCCGCCCACCGTGAACACGCGCGAGCCACGCGACAATGGACTCGTCGTCACGCACATGTTGCAATTGCCGTGTTATGCCGCACCGCAGTACCCAGGGGACGCGGGAAGAGGGTGCGGGGAGAGGGCCAGGGCGGTCGGCCAGGGTCGAACTGGGGGTCTGCGCGCCGAGACGAAAAAATTTGGAACCATTTCTCGATTTGTGCGTGTCATCCTTGCGCAGGGGCCATGCTAATCTTCTCTGAGGGGCTGCAGGCGCGCCTGGGGTGCCGGGGTGCCGGAGGAGCGGGGGCGGAAGGCCGGGGTCGAACTGGAGGTCTGCGCGCCGAGACGCAAAAAATTTGGAACCATTTCTCGATTTGTGCGTGTCATCCTTGCGCAGGGGCCATGCTAATCTTCTCTGAGGGGCTGGACGCTCCGCACGGGCGAACCTGGCGGGAGACGAGTGGACGACTCAGACTCTGGCGGGAGACCAGGGGTGGGAGGACGGGGGACAGTGGGGCCGCCGGGGAGGGAGACAGGGCTAGGGCCAGAGCGGGCTGTCGCGCACAGCGGGTGCCTAGGGTTGCGGCTTGCCTGGCTGCGCCAGTGGACGGAAGGCCACCTTAGCTTGGGCTTACATGATGCGGGGGCCGGAGAGGCGTGTGCGCAGGAATGCGGAGGCGGAGTGGAGCGCCACGCACAACATGAGGCAACCTGCTGTTGACATGCCGGGGGGGGAGGTATGTGCCCGGCGGTGCCCGGGCCCAATGAAAATTTCCCATCATCGGGCCGGGAGGAGGCGCACCCGCAGAGCCTTAGCTAGCTCTCCACTCAATGCGGCCCGCGAGGCCGTTACACTGCTAGCGGGCGGCCTGCATTGGTCCAGGCATGTTCCTCCCCTGCTCCTGAGCCACGGGCCCCGGTCAGCCTTGCTATCCTTGGCTTTGTCGGGTCACTCCTGTATTGAGTCATTCCCTTCATATGAGGAAGTCCTGGGTTTGAAGCGAGTTGGGCTCACGAGTGGTACCTCGTCGGTCCTGCCACAGATGCCGTGGCATCCGCAGATGACAAGGGTTCCCCTGCTGCCCGCGTGTGCTCATGGGGTGGCAGGCACGGCACTTTCCATACACTCGTCGGCGCACGTGCACCGGCCCTGTCGTTCACGCGCCCACAGGCAGTCCGGAACCGACCGTCCGACCACCCGACCGCGGGCATGGTACGGCCATGCATCCATGTGAGGTCGGCGAGGCGTGTCTGCGGCATAGCTGGTGTCGTCTTGTGCCAATTTGGTGTAGTGATTTCTTTTACATTTAGGCATCAGGGAATAGGCAGCAGTAGCGTGAGCGCTGACGCCACGGCCTTGTGGAAGTTACTGAAGCCCCGTCACGCCGCTTTTTGGTGTCGCCTCGTGCACATGGTTGAATTATTGTAACTCGTTCCAACAATAGTAATACGAGCACCTGACTCTGTCCGTTTCGCCTTGTTTCACTTGACATTTCGCGTACCAGAGCACTCTTTCCTAGACTCTGGCCCGCATTATCATCCTTGTAACTAGGTGGATTGCATAGAGGGCTTGAGCCATTAGCGCAGCGTTGTCGGTCTGCAGGCACCATCCCGCATCTGCAAGTATGGCAGAACCGCTGCGCCCTGTGGCAATGGGCGATATGTTGACACTGCGCCACAAGATGCGCACGCGGTTGCAACGGCGCCACCAGTCGCCCGTGTTTGCGGGAGCTGTGCCTCGCGTCCAGGATGCCACTACGACGTGGAGGCCTCTCCAACACGCCTCCGCACCAGCAGCCTCGCCGGCTGCTCAGCAGCTCCGGGCCGGGGCTGCTGCCGCCGTCGCCGCGTCCAGCGCCAAATTGCTTAGCGGCCTCAGCGCCTGCAGCACCCTCGGCCGCGCACTAGGCCGCAACAGCAGCAACAGCAGCAGCCGTGCAGCGCTGCTGGTCCCACGCGCGGGCAATGGCGCAAACGGGGCCAGCTCCAACGGCTCCCACACCGCCGGCGCGAACGGCACCACCACTAAAGCTGGCACCGCTACCAGCAGCCGGACCGCCACTGGCGGCGCCGGCGCCTCGGCGCCAGCCTCCTCACGCGTGGCCTCGCCTGCAGCTCCTGCTGCGGCAGCGGCAGCTGCCGCCGCCGGCGGTGCTGTCGCCAAGGCAACGGCGGGCGCGACGCCGCTCATGTCGCTGGGTCCGGAGGGGGCCATGGACAATTCCTCGCTAGCTTCCGTTGACTGGCCCGAGTGGATCGCGTCAGCTACCAACAGCTCCGACAGCTCCGACACTTTGGAATTCGACGCCGGGCCCGGATCCAGCGATGAAGAGGCGGATGCCCTGGCGGCGGCGGCGGCGGCGGAAGCCGACAGCGCCATCAACGGCACTGCCAGCGGCGCCGCTGGGGGTAGCGGCGGCAGCGGCGGCGGCGCCACCGGCGGCTCGGCGGCGCGTGGCGCAGGGTCGGGAGCGGCGGCGGCGGGTGCCGAGGCAGGGGCAGCGGCGGGCGAGGGCGCGGTGAGCGGCGGCCCGGCGGCGGTGTGCGGGCGGCAGTTGGCAGCGAGTATCCCAACCACCACAATCCGGATCGCGCTGTACGCCATCGCCACGGGTTTCGACCGACGCGCGCTGGAGGCGGCCCTGCGCGCCGAGTACGGCTCCATGGTGAGTGGGGGAGCCCCGGGTTAAGAAGAAGAAACGTTTTGGGGAAGTCCCGAGAGTTTGGGAAGCCGCAACCTTGAGGGGGCGGGTTTAGCTGGAGGAGGGCAGGGAGCTTGGAGACAAGGGGGCTAGCGGGCTCTCTGGATGCCCTAGTGCTGGGAGTTGGGGCGCTGGCGGCGAAGGGCGGCTGGAATGAATGCGGCATTACATGAAGGCAGGAATGGAGGCCTCTTGCCTTTGTCGCCAGTGGGCCTGGGCCGTCTTGCCTTTAGAGACAATCGTCCACATATACACATACGCACACACACGCACACACACGCACACCCACACACACTCTCACTCTCTCTGGGCCCCTCCTCGCAGGCGGTGAAGAAGTACCCGGACGTGGTGCACTGCCTGGTGGCACGTAGCCCGCACGAGGGGCAGCCGGGTGCGCGTGGGGGTGGTGGGGTGTGTGTGCAAGTGTAAACACCAGCCCAGGCTGAACCGTTAGGCCCGGGCGCATAGCTAAGCCCGCAGCCCGCCTCCCCTTCTGCCTCAGGCGCCGACGCGTTCTTCTTTGACAACGGCGTGGTGGCCTGCTGGGGCATGCGGCCCGAGGCGGAGCGGGCGCTGGTGCGCGACATCGCGGGCGCGGCGGTGGTGGGGCCGCTGCCGGAGCGGGAGTGCGAGAACGACGTGTTCAGGTGCGAGCGTGGAGCTGGGGAGATAGCAAGGGTAAAACATTTGGAACAGATTGCAAGTAGTGGAGGGGGATTGTGTGCGTGTGTGTGTGTGTGTGTGTGTGTGTGTTTCTTGGGGGTGTGGGTGGAAAGAGAGGGTTGGTAGTGTCCGAAGTACCGGGGGCTGGGTGGGCTGGGGTGGCAGGAGGCCACGTGGCAGGAGGCCACGTGGCAGGAGGCCACGTGTTGGAAGGCGGGGCTGGGCAAGCGGGCTGGGAGGGCTCTCTCTACTGACACTATACACATGCACACCCTGTCCTTCACTTGCATCCCTCACCTCACTGCTCGTTCGCCCGCCCCACTCTCTCTTTCTTTGTCTCTGAGCCGCGCGTGGGGTCCCATAGATTGTGTACTGCCTTGCTTTACCTGTCCCGCGATTACTACTAACGCTCGCCGCCATGCCACGTTCCTACATGTGCGTCTTCGCCTTTGCTGTTGGACGCTTCTACCTGGCGCTCCTCCGTTCGCGTACAGGTGAGTATGTTAGTTTAGATTTGCAAGTAGTTGGGCGACGGGGTCCGCGCGCGGCTCGCACTGCTGACATGACTTCGGAGCTGCTCTGGACTGCTCCTTCCACCTGCTGCTGCTACGCTGCCCAAGCCCGCCCGACTACCTATGGTGATGTACCACAGCTCGCATATACGGCTGCAGTTTCTCCTGGCAGCGCGACTGTTTCCTTACGGGATTGGTTCAAAGTTAACCCTCACCTCACCCCACCTCACCCCACCTCACCCAACCTGACCCGCAGGTGCACCTACACCACCAACCCAGTTGTGTCGGGCGGAGTGGCGCCCCCGCCGTCCCAGGCACCCATCGCCACACTGCCCGCCGCCGCCTACCCGCAGCAGCAGCAGCAGCAGCCGGCGGCGGCGGTGCTACAGCCGGCGGCGCCGCCATCACCACAGCAGCCGTCACAGGCACGCAGCGGTCTGTCCTCAGATGCGGACATGGATCGGGATGCCGCCGGTGCCGCAACCGCCGTTTCCGGCAGTAGCAGCAGCGGCGGCGGCACCACCAGCAGCCGCCGCTTTGCCCGCCGCGCCGCCAGCAGCACCGGCGGCGGCAGTAGCAGCACCGGCGGCGCGGGTGCTACAGCCGGCGCCGAGGCGAGCAGCAAGTTCGACCCGCCGCCGCCGCCGCCACGGCCGGCGGTGGCGGCTATTGCGGCGGCGGTGGCGGTGACGGCGCCGCCGCCGGCTGTGGTGCCGCCGGTAACGCCTCGGGAGCCGCTGTCGGCGGTTGGGCCGTTCTCGCTTCTGTCCTTCCCGCCGCAGGTCGGTGGGAGGTTTTTGGGGTTGGTGGCAATGGTTGGGTTGCTGGTGTGCTGGGCAGCGGGAGTACCAGCACTGTACCCAACATCATCGGGGCTGGCAAACCGGGGGTATGGGTGAAGCTGACATGCAACATGCGTGTCGTGCGCGTCACATGCATCCCCCATGCATCCCCGCTCCCTGGAGTCTTCGCCTTCTCGTGCCCGGAACCTCTCCTCTCCCCCTCTCCCCACGCCCTCGTCCCCCCCTGTTTAAACTTTGCACCCCCCCGCTCTCCGCCTACCTAATATAATGATGTAAAACCCATGTGTAACCCCCGTCTCCCCCCCTCTCCCCCTCTTCCCCCTCCCTCTCCCCCTTCCCCCCCCTTCCCCCCTTCAGATCGTGGACGACACGGTACTGCTGCACCTGCGCCTGGTGGGTGACGTGGCCAGTCAGCTGGCAGTCAGCTACGCACTGGCGCAGTCCACAAAGCTAAGCACCATTGAAAAGGTGAGGGGGCAGTGGGGAAGGGGGGGGAAGGCGGGTGTGCGTGCAGGACCTGTGGGCCGGCTGCCCCCCAACCCGCTCGGCCACTCCCTTGGATTTTACCCTGCCCCAGCCTTCCCCTAAACACACGTGCACACCCCGTGTGCCTCGAATGGGAATGGGGATGGACTACCCCTTCCCCCGCAACTCCACCCACCACTCCACCCACCACTCCACCCACCACTCCACCCCATCGCCCCCGCCCCTCCCCCCCACCCCACGCCCTCCCCCCTCATCAGGCGGTGGGTGCGCTGGTGGAGGAGACGCGCTACCTGCCCGAGGTGTTGGCGGAGCACGGCCAGGTACACCTCAGCGAGACAGACATCGGCAAGCTCATGGGCAAGGTGCGTGTGCGGAGGGGGAGGGAGGGAGGGGGGAGGGAGGGGAGAGAGGGGAGGGAGTAGAGAGGGAGGGGAGGAGAGAGGGGGGGGAAGAGGGAGGGGGAAGGGAGAGGGAGGGGGAAGGGAGAGAGAGGGAGGGGGGCGGGAGAGGGTGGAGATGAGTAGCGTGGAAGGCTGTGTGTAGAACTTGAGCAGCACGGGGGCCAGCAGCGGCGGTTATGGACTTTCACAATTGCTTGTACCGCAGGTGTTTGTGCTCAAGCGCTCCGTGGTCCTGTTGAGCAACGTCAACGACACGCCCGAGTGAGTCAGGCAGGCTGCCGCGGCAGCCGCGGCGGGTGCAGCGGTAGAGTGGTAACCGCTGGTAGCTTCGGTCCCGCTCCCACCGATCATGACTTGTCATGCTCATATTTGTTCCTCCCTCTCCT